>NC_064647.1:12654906-12957936 GCF_023864345.2 Schistocerca serialis cubense
AACCATTCCTGTGACACTAGATATAGATTCCGATGCTTCACTTCAGGCTTACTGTATCCCTCTGACCTTCCTATTGATGATGAAACACAGAAATTTCATCCGAATTAAATACAAAAGGCACAATGCCGACTTAAGTACAAGAAGACTGACTCTTCCTACTGTCTACGTTTTGACCATTCCTGTGACACTAGTTATAGATTCCGATGCTTCACTTCAGGTTTACTGCATCTCTTGGACCTTCTTGTTGACGATGAAACACAGAAATTGCATCAGAATTAAATAGAAAAGGCACAATGCCGACTTAAGTACAAGAAGACTGACGCTTCTTACTGACTATGTTTTGAACCATTCCTGTGAAACTAGTTATAGATTCCGATGCTTCACTTCAGGTTTACTGTATCCCTTGGACCTTCTTATTGACGATGAAACACAGATATTGCATCGGAATTAAATAGAAAAGGCACAATGCCGACTTAAGTACAAGAAGACTGACCCTTCTTACTGTCTATGTTTCGAACCATTCCTGTGACACTAGTTATAGATTCCGATGCTTCACTTCAGGCTTACTGCATCCCTCTGACTTTCCTATTGACGATGAAACACAGAAATTTCATCCGAATGAAATACAAAAGGCACAATGCCGACTTAAGTACAAGAAGACTGACTCTTCTACTCTCTATGTTTTGACCGTTCCTGTGACACTAGTTATAGATTCCGACGCTTCACTTCAGGTTTACTGTATCCCTCTGACCTTCTTATTGACGATGAAACACAGATATTGCATCGGAATTAAATACAAAAGGCACAATGCCGACTTAAGTACAAGACGACTGACTCTTCTTACTGACTATGCTTTGAACCATTCTTGTGACACTAGTTATAGATTCCGATGCTTCACTCCAGGTTTACTGTATCCCTTGGATCTTCTTATTGACGATGAAACACAGAAATTGCATCGGAATTAAATACAAAGGGCACAATGCCGACTTAAGTTCAAGAAGACTGACTCTTCTTACTGTCTATGTTTTGAAACATTCCTGTGACTCTCGTTATAGATTCCGATGCTTCACTTCATGTTTACTGTATCCCTCTGACCTTCTTATTGACGATGGAACACAGAAATTGCATCGGAATTAAATACAAAAGGCACAATGCCGAATTAAGTACAGGAAGACTGACCTTTCTTACTGTCTATTTTTGAACCATTCCTGTGACACTAATTATAGACTCCGAAGTTTCACTCCAGGTTTACTGTATTCCTTGGACCTTCTTATTGACGATGAAACACAGAAATTGCTTCGGAATTAAATACAAAAGGCGCAATGCCGACTTAAGTAAAAGAAGTCTGACTCTTCTTAATATCTATGATTTGAACCATTCCTGTGACACTAGTTATAGATTCCGATGCTTTACTCCAGGTTTACTGTATCGCTTGGACCTTCTTATTGACGATAAAACACAGAAATTGCATCTGAATTAAATAGAAAATGACAGTGATGACTTATGTACAAGATGACTGACTCTTCTTACTGACTATGTTTTTAACCATTCCTGTGAATCTAGTTATCGATTCCGATGCTTCACTTCAGGTTTACTGTATCCCTTGGACCATCTTATTGACAATGAAATACAGATTTTGCATCGGAATTAAATAGAAAAGGCACAATGCCGACTTAAGTACAAGAAGACTTACTCATCTTAGTGCCTATGTTTTGAACCATTCCTGTGACACTAGATATAGATTCCGATGCTTCACTTCAGGTTTACTGTATCCCTCTGACCTTCCTATTGACGATGAAACACAGAAATTTCATCTGAATTAAATACAAAAGGCACAATGCCGACTTAAGTACAAGAAGACTGACTCTTCCTACTGTCTATGTTTTGACCATTCCTGTGACACTAGTAATAGATTCCGATGCTTCACTTCAGGTTTACTGTATCCCTTGGACCTTCTTGTTGACGATGAAACACAGATATTGCATCAGAATTAAATAGAAAAGGCACAATGCCGACTTAAGTACAAGAAGACTGACGCTTCTTACTGACTGTGTTTTGAACCATTCCTGTGAAACTAGTTATAAATTCCGATGCTTCACTTCAGGTTTACTGTATCCCTTGGACCTTCTTATTGACGATGAAACACAGATATTGCATCGGAATTAAATAGAAAAGGCACAATGCCGACTTAAGTACAAGAAGACTGACCCTTCTTACTGTCTATGTTTTGAACCATTCCTGTGACACTAGTTATAGATTCCGATGCTTCACTTCAGGTTTACTGTATCCCTCTGACCTTCCTATTGACGATGAAACACAGAAATTTCATCCGAATTAAATACAAAAGGCACAATGCCGACTTAAGTACAAGAAGACGGACACTTCCTACTGTCTATGTTTTGACCATTCCTGTGACACTAGTTATAAATTCCGAAGCTTCACTTCAGGTTTACTGTATCGCTTGGACCTTCTTATTGACGATGAAACACAGAAATTGCATCGGAATTAAATACAAAAGGCACAATGCAGAATTAGGTACAAGAAGACTGACATTTCTTACTGTCTATTTTTGAACCATTCCTGTGACACTAGTTATAGACTCCGAAGCTTCACTCCAGGTTTACTGTATTCCTTGGACCTTCTTATTGACGATGAAACACAGAAATTGCTTCGGAAATAAATACAAAAGCGCAAAGCCGACTTAAGTAAAAGAAGTCTGACTCTTCTTAATATCTATGATTTGAACCATTCCTGTGACACTAGTTATAGATTCCGATGCTTTACTCCAGGTTTACTGTATCCCTTGAACCTTCTTATTGACGATAAAACACAGAAATTGCATCAGAATTAAATAGAAAATGCCCAGTGATGACTTAAGTACAAGAAGACTGGCTCTTCTTACTGACTATGTTTTGAACCATTCCTGTGAATCTAGTTATAGATTCCGATGCTTCACTTCAGGTTTACTGTATCCCTTGGACCTTCTTATAGACAATGAAACACAGATATTGCATCGGAATTAAATAGAAAAGGCACAATGCCGACTTAAGTACAAGAAGACTTATTCTTCTTACTGTCTAAGTTTTGAACCATTCCTGTGACACTAGATATAGATTCCGATGCTTCACTTCAGGTTTACTGTATACCTCTGACCTTCCTATTGATGATGAAACACAGAATTTTCATCCGAATTAAATACAAAAGGCACAATGCCGACTTAAGTACAAGAAGACTTATTCTTCTTACTGTCTATGTTTTGAACCATTCCTGTGACACTAGATATAGATTCCGATGCTTCACTTCAGGTTTACTGTATCCCTCTGACCGTCCTATTGACGATGAAACTCAGAAATTTCATCCGAATTAAATACAAAAGGCACAATGCCGACTTAAGTACAAGAAGACTGACTCTTCCTACTGTCTATGTTTTGACCATTCCTGTGACACTAGTTATAGATTCCGAACCTTCACTTCAGGTTTACTGTATCCCTTGGACCTTCTTGTTGACGATGAAACACAGAAATTGCATCAGAATTAAATAGAAAAGGCACAATGCCGACTTAAGTACAAGAAGACTGACGCTTCTTACCTACTATGTTTTGAACCATTCCTGTGAAACTAGTTATAGATTCCGATGCTTCACTTCAGGTTTACTGTATCCCTTGGACCTTCTTATTGACGATGAAACACAGATATTGCATCGGAATTAAATAGAAAAGGCACAATGCCGACTTAAGTACAAGAAGACTGACCCTTCTTACTGTCTATGTTTTGAACCATTCCTGTGACACTAGTTATAGATTCCGATGCTTCCCTTCAGGTTTACTGTATCCCTCTGACCTTCCTATTGACGATGAAACACAGAAATTTCATCCGAATTAAATACAAAAGGCACAATGCCGACTTAAGTACAAGAAGACTGACTCTTCCTACTGTCTATGTTTTGACCATTCCTGTGACACTAGTTATAGATTCCGATGCTTCACTTCAGGTTTACTGTATCCCTTGGACCTTCTTATTGACGATGAAACACAGAAATTGCATCGGGATTAAATAGTAAAGGCACAAATTCCGACCTAAGTACAAGAAGACTGACTCTTCTTATTGACTATGTTTTGAACCATTCCTGTGACACTAGTTATAGATTCCGATGCTTCACTTCAGGTTTTCTGTATCCCTTTGACTTTCTTATTGACGATGAAACTCAGAAATTGCATCGGAATTAAATACAAAAGGCACCATGCCAACTTAAGTACAAGAAGACTGACTCTTCTTACTGTCTATGTTTTGAACCATTCCTGTGACGCTAGTTATAGATTCCGGTGCTTCACTCCAGGTTTACTGTATCCCTTGGTCCTTCTTATTGACGATGAAACACAGAAATTGCATCGGAATTAAATACAAAAGGCACAATGCCGACTTAAGTACAAGAAGACTGACTCTTCATACTGACTATGTTTGAACCATTCCGGTGACACTAGTTATAAATTCCGAAGCTTCACTTCAGGTTTACTGTATCGCTTGGACCTTCTTATTGACGATGAAACACAGAAATTGCATCGGAATTAAATACAAAAGGCACAATGCAGAATTAAGTACAAGAAGACTGACATTTCTTACTGTCTATTTTTGAACCATTCCTGTGACACTAGTTATAGACTCCGAAGCTTCACTCCAGGTTTACTGTATTCCTTTGACCTTCTTATTGACGATGAAACACAGAAATTGCTTCGGAAATAAATACAAAAGCGCAATGCCGACTTAAGTAAAAGAAGTCTGACTCTTCTTAATATCTATGATTTGAACCATTCCTGTGACACTAGTTATAGATTCCGATGCTTTACTCCAGGTTTACTGTATACCTTGAACCTTCTTATTGACGATAAAACACAGAAATTGCATCAGAATTAAATAGAAAATGCACAGTGATGACTTAAGTACAAGAAGACTGACTCTTCTTACTGACTATGTTTTGAACCATTCCTGTGAATCTAGTTATAGATTCCGATGCTTCACTTCAGGTTTACTGTATCCCTTGGACCTTCTTATTGACAATGAAACACAGATGTTGCATCGGAATTAAATAGAAAAGGCACAATGCCGACTTAAGTACAAGAAGACTTATTCTTCTTACTGTCTATGTTTTGAACCATTCCTGTGACACTAGATATAGATTCCGATGCTTCACTTCAGGTTTACTGTATCCCTCTGACCTTCCTATAGATGATGAAACACAGAAATTTCATCCGAATTAAATACAAAAGGCACTATGCCGACTTAAGTACAAGAAGACTGACTCTTCCTACTGTCTACGTTTTGACCATTCCTGTGACACTAGTTATAGATTCCGATGCTTCACTTCAGGTTTACTGTATCCCTTGGACCTTCTTGTTGACGATGAAACACAGAAATTGCATCAGAATTAAATAGGAAAGGCACAATGCCGACTTAAGTACAAGAAGACTGACGCTTCTTACTGACTATGTTTTGACCCATTCCTGTGAAACTAGTTATAGATTCCGATGCTTCACTTCAGGTTTACTGTATCCCTTGGACCTTCTTATTGACGATGAAACACTGATATTGCATCGGAATTAAATAGAAAAGGCACAATGCCGACTTAAGTACAAGAAGACTGACCCTTCTTACTGTCTATGTTTCGAACCATTCCTGTGACACTAGTTATAGATTCCGATGCTTCACTTCAGGCTTACTGCATCCCTCTGACCTTCCTATTGACGATGAAACACAGAAATTTCATCCGAATTAAATACAAAAGGCACAATGCCGACTTAAGTACAAGAAGACTGACTCTTCCTACTCTCTATGTTTTGACCGTTCCTGTGACACTAGTTATAGATTCCGACGCTTCACTTCAGGTTTACTGTATCCCTCTGACCTTCTTATTGACGATGAAACACAGATATTGCATCGGAATTAAATACAAAAGGCACAATGCCGACTTAAGTACAAGACGACTGACTCTTCTTACTGACTATGCTTTGAACCATTCTTGTGACACTAGTTATAGATTCCGATGCTTCACTCCAGGTTTACTGAATCCCTTGGACCTTCTTATTGACGATGAAACACAGAAATTGCATCGGAATTAAATACAAAAGGCACAATGCTGACTTAAGTTCAAGAAGACTGACTCTTCTTACTGTCTATGTTCTGAAACATTCCTGTGACTCTCGTTATAGATTCCGATGCTTCACTTCATGTTTACTGTATCCCTCTGACCTTCTTATTGACGATGGAACACAGAAATTGCATCGGAATTATATACAAAAGGCACAATGCCGAATTAAGTACAAGAAGACTGACCTCTCTTACTGTCTATTTTTGAACCATTCCTGTGACACTAATTATAGACTCCGCAGCTTCACTCCAGGTTTACTGTATTCCTTGGACCTTCTTATTGACGATGAAACACAGAAATTGCTTCGGAATTAAATACCAAAGGCGCAATGCCGACTTAAGTAAAAGAAGTCTGACTCTTCTTAATATCTATGATCTGGACCATTCCTGTGACACTAGTTATAGATTCCGATGCTTTACTCCAGGTTTACTGTATCCCTTGGACCTTCTTATTGACGATGAAACACAGAAATTGCATCAGAATTAAATAGAAAAGGCACAATGCCGACTTAAGTACAAGAAGACTGACGCTTCTTACTGACTATGTTTTGAACCATTCCTGTGAAACTAGTTATAAATTCCGATGCTTCACTTCAGGTTTACTGTATCCCTTGGACCTTCTTATTGACGATGAAACACAGATATTGCATCGGAATTAAATAGAAAAGGCACAATGCCGACTTAAGTACAAGAAGACTGACCCTTCTTACTGTCTATGTTTTGAACCATTCCTTTGACACTAGTTATAGATTCCGATGCTTCACTTCAGGTTTACTGTATCCCTCTGACCTTCCTATTGACGATGAAACACAGAAATTTCATCCGAATTAAATACTAAAGGCACAATGCCGACTTAAGTACAAGAAGACTGACTCTTCCTACTGTCTATGTTTTGACCATTCCTGTGTCACTAGTTATAGATTCCGATACTTCACTTCAGGTTTACTGTATCCCTTGGACTTTCTTATTGACGATGAAACACAGAAATTGCATCAGAATTAAATAGAAAAGGCACAATGCCGACATAAGTACAAGAAGACTGACGCTTCTTACTGACTATCGTTTGAACCATTCCTGTGAAACTAGTTATAGATTCCGATGCTTCACTTCTGGTTTACTGTATCCCTTGGACCTTCTTATTGACGATGAAACACAGATATTGCATCGGATAAAAATTGAAAAGGCACAATGCCGACTTAAGTACAAGAAGACGGACCCTTCTTACTGTCTATGTTTTGAACCATTCCTGTGACACTAGTTATAGATTCCGATGCTTCACTTCAGGTTTAATGTATCCCTCTGACCTTCCTGTTGACGATGAAACACATAAATTTCATCCGAATTAAATACAATAGGCACAATGCCGACTTAAGAACAAGAAGACTGACTCTTCCTACTCTCTATGTTTTGACCGTTCCTGTGACACTAGTTATAGATTCCGATGCTTCACTTCAGGTTTACTGTATCCCTCTGACCTTCTTATTGACGATGAAACACAGATATTGCATCGGAATAAAATACAAAAGGCACAATGCCGACTTAAGTACAAGACGACTGACTCTTCTTACTGACTATGTTTTGAACCATTCTTGTGACACTAGTTATAGATTCCGATGCTTCACTCCAGGTTTACTGTATCCCTTGGACCTTCTTATTGACGATGAAACACAGAAATTGCACCGGAATTAAATACAAAAGGCACAATGCCGACTTAAGTTCAAGAAGACTGACTCTTCTTACTGTCTATGTTTTGAAACATTCCTGTGACTCTAGTTATAGATTCCGATGCTTCACTTAATGTTTACTGTATCCCTCTGACCTTTTTATTGACGATGAAACACAGATATTGCATCGGAATTAAATCCAAAAGACACAATGCCGACTTAAGTACAAGAAGACTGACTCTTCTTACTGACTATGTTTTGAACCATTCCTGTGAATCTAGTTATAGATTCCGATGCTTCACTTCAGGTTTACTGTATCCCTTGGACCTTCTTATTGACAATGAAACACAGATATTGCATCGGAATTAAATAGAAAAGGCACAATGCCGACTTAAGTACAAGAAGACTTATTCTTCTTACTGTCTATGTTTTGAACCATTCCTGTGACACTAGATATAGATTCCGATGCTCCACTTCAGGTTTACTGTATCCCTCTGACCTTCCTATTGACGATGAAACACAGAAATTTCATCCGAATTAAATGCAAAAGGCACAATGCCGACTTAAGTACAAGAAGACTGACTCTTCCTTCTGTCTACGTTTTGACCATTCCTGTGACACTAGTTATAGATTCCGATGCTTCACTTCAGGTTTACTGTATCCCTTGGACCTTCTTGTTGACGATGAAACACAGAAATTGCATCAGAATTAAATAGAAAAGGCACAATGCCGACTTAAGTACAAGAAGACTGACGCTTCTTACTGACTATGTTTTGAACCATTCCTGTAAAACTAGTTATAGATTCCGATGCTTCACTTCAGGTTTACTGTATCCCTTGGACCTTCTTATTGACGATGAAACACAGATATTGCATCGGAATTAAATAGAAAAGGCACAATGCCGACTTAAGTACAAGAAGACTGACCCTTCTTACTGTCTATGTTTCGAACCATTCCTGTGACACTAGTTATAGATTCCGATGCTTCACTTCAGGCTTACTGTATCCCTCTGACCTTCCTATTGACGATGAAACACAGAAATTTCATCCGAATTAAATACAAAAGGCACAATGCCGACTTAAGTACAAGAAGACTGACTCTTCCTACTCTCTATGTTTTGACTGTTCCTGTGACACTAGTTATAGATTCCGACGCTTCACTTCAGGTTTACTGTATCCCTCTGACCATCTTATTGACGATGAAACACAGATATTGCATCGGAATTAAATACAAAAGGCACAATGCCGACTTAAGTACAAGACGACTGACTCTTCTTACTGACTATGCTTTGAACCATTCTTGTGACACTAGTTATAGATTCCGATGCTTCACTCCAGGTTTACTGTTTCCCTTGGACCTTCTTATTGACGATGAAACACAGAAATTGCATCGGAATTAAATACAAAATTCACAATGCCGACTTAAGTTCAAGAAGACTGACTCTTCTTACTGTCTATGTTTTGAAACATTCCTGTGACTCTCGTTATAGATTCCGATGCTTCACTTCATGTTTACTGTATCCCTCTGACCTTCGTATTGACGATGGAACACAGAAATTGCATCGGAATTAAATACAAAAGGCACAATGAAGAATTAAGTACAAGAAGACTGACCTTTCTTACTGTCTATTTTTGAACCATTCCTGTGACACTAGTTATGGACTCCGAAGTTTCACTCCAGGTTTACTGTATTCCTTGGACCTTCTTATTGACGATGAAACACAGAAATTGCTTCGGAATTAAATACAAAAGGCGCAATGCCGACTTAAGTAAAATAAGTCTGACTCTTCTTAATATCTATGATTTGAACCATTCCTGTGACACTAGTTATAGATTCCGATGCTTTACTCCAGGTTTACTGTATCCCTTGGACCTTCTTATTGACGATAAAACACAGAAATTGCATCTGAAATAAATAGAAAATGACAGTGATGACTTATGTACAAGATGACTGACTCTTCTTACTGACTATGTTTTTAACCATTCCTGTGAATGTAGTTATTGATTCCGATGCTTCACTTCAGGTTTACTGTATCCCTTGGGCCATCTTATTAACAATGAAATACAGATATTGCATCGGAATTAAATAGAAAAGGCGCAATGCCGACTTAAGTACAAGAAGACATACTCATCTTACTGCCTATGTTTTGAACCATTCCTGTGACACTAGATATAGATTCCGATGCTTCACTTCAGGTTTACTGTATCCCTCTGACCTTCCAATTGACGATGAAACACAGAAATTTGATCCGAATTAAATACAAAAGGCACAATGCCGACTTAAGTACAAGAAGACTGACTCTTCCTACTGTCTATGTTTTGACCATTCCTGTGACACTAGTAATAGATTCCGATGCTTCACTTCAGGTTTACTGTATCCCTTGGACCTTCTTGTTGACGATGAAACACAGAAATTGCATCAGAATTAAATAGAAAAGGCACAATGCCGACTTAAGTACAAGAAGACTGACTCTTCTGTCTGACTATGTTTTGAACCATTCCTGTGATACTAGTTATAGATTCCGATGCTCCACTTCAGGTTCACTGTATCCCTCTGACCTTCTTATTGACGATGACACACAGAAATTGCATCGGAATTAAATACAAAAGGCACAATGCCGACTTAAGTTCAAGAAGACTGACTCTTTTTACTGTCTATGTTTTGGAACATTCCTGTGACTCTAGTTACAGATTCCGATGCTTCACTTCAGTTTTACTGTATCCCTTGGACCTTCTTATTGACGATGAAATAAGATATTGCATCGGAATTAAATAGAAAAGGCACAATGCCGAGTTAAGTACAGAAAGACTGACTCTTCCAACTGTCTATGTTTTGACCATTCCTGTGACACTAGTTATAGATTCCGATGCTTCACTTCAGGTTTACTGTATCCCTCTGACATTCGTATTGACGATGAAAAACACATATTGCATCGGAATTAAATACAAAATGCACAATGCCGACTTAAGTACAAGAAGACTGACTCTTCTTACTGACTATGCTTTGAACCATTCTTGTGACACTAGTTATAGATTCCGATGCTTCACTTTAGGTTTACTGTATCCCTTGGACCTTCTTAATGACGATGAAACACATATATTGCATCGGAATTAAATACCAAAGGCACAATGCCGACTTAAGTTCAAGAAGACTGACTCTTCTTACTGTCTATGTTTTGGAACATTCCTGTGACTCTAGTTATAGATTCCGATGCTTCACTTCAGGTTTACTGTATCCCTCTGACCTTCTTATTGACGATGAAACACAGAAATTGCATCGGAATTAAATACAATAGGCACAATGCCGTCTTAAGTACAAGAAGACTGACTCTTCCTACTGCCTATGTTTTGAACCATTCCTGTGACACTAGTTATGGATTCCGATGCTTCACTTTAGGTTTACCGTACCCCTTGGACCTTCTTATTGACGATGAAACACAGAAATTGCATCTGAATTAAATACAAAAGGCACAATACCGACAAAAGTACAAGAAGACTGACTCTTCTTACTGATTATGTTTTGAACCATTCCTGTGACACTAGTCATAGATTATGATGCTTAACTTCAGGATTACTGTATCCCTCGGACCTTTTTATTGACGATGAAACACAGAAATTGCATAGGAATTAAATAGCAAAGGCACAATGCCGACTTAAGTACAAGAAGACTGACTCTTATTACTGTCTATGTTTTGATCCATCCCTGTGACACTAGTTATAGATTCCGATGTTTACTCCAGGTTTACTGAAACCCTTGGTCCTTCTTATTGACGATGAAACACAGAAATTGCATCGGAATTAAATACAAAAGGCATAATGCTGACTTAAGTACAAGAAGACTGACTCTTCCTACTGACTATGTTTGAACCATTCCTGTGACACTAGCTATAAATTCCGATGTTTCACTTCAGGTTTACTGTATCCCTTGGACCTTCTTATTGATGATAAAACACAGAAATTGCATCTGAATTAAATAGAAAATTCACAGTGATGACTTATGTACAAGATGACTGACTCTTCTTACTGACTATGTTTTGAACCATTCCTGTGAATCTAGTTATAGATTCCGATGCTTCACTTCAGGTTTACTGTATCCCTTGGACCATCTTATTGACAATGTACAGATATTGCATCGAAATTAAATAGATAAGGCATAATGCCGACTTAAGTACAAGAAGACTTACTCTTCTTACTGTCTATGTTTTGAACCATTCCTGTGACAATAGATATAGATTCCGATGCTTCACTTCAGGTTTACTGTATCCCTCTGACCTTCCTATTGACGATGAAACACAGAAATTTCATCCGAATTAAATACAAAAGGCACAATGCCGACTTAAGCACAAGAAGACTGACTCTTCCTACTGTCTATTTTTTGACCATTCCTGTGACACTAGTTATAGATTTCTATGCTACACTTCAGGTTTACTGTATCCCTTGGACCTTCTTGTTGACGATGAAACACAGAAATTGCATCAGAATTAAATAGAAAAGGCACAATGCCGACTTAAGTACAAGAAGACTGACGCTTCTTACTGACTATGTTTTGAACCATTCCTGTGAAACTAGTTATAGATTCCGATGCTTCACTTCAGGTTTACTGTATCCCTTGGACCTTCTTATTGACGATGAAACACAGATATTGCATCGGAATTAAATAGAAAAGGCACAATGCCGACTTAAGTACAAGAAGACTGACCCTTCTTACTGTCTATGTTTTGAACCATTCCTGTGACACTAGTTATAGATTCCGATGCTTCACTTCAGGTTTACTGTATCCCTCTGACCTTCCTATTGACGATGAAACACAGAAATTTCATCCGAATTAAATACAAAAGGCACAATGCCGACTTAAGTACAAGAAGACTGACTCTTCCTACTGTCTATGTTTTGACCATTCCTGTGACAGTAGTTATAGATTCCGATGCTTCACTTCTGGTTTACTGTATCCCTTGGACCTTCTTATTGACGATGAAACACAGATATTGCATCGAAATTAAATAGATAAGGCACAATGCCGGCTTAAGTACAAGAAGACTTACTCTTCTTACTGCCTATGATTTGAACCAATCCTGTGACACTAGATATAGATTCCGATGCTTCACTTCAGGTTTACTGTATCCCTCTGACCTTCCTGTTGACGATGAAACACAGAAATTTCATCCGAATTAAATACAAAAGGCACAATGTCGACTTAAGCACAAGAAGACTGACTCTTCCTACTGTCTATGTTTTGACCATTCCTGTGACACTAGTTATAGATTTCGATGCTTCACTTCAGGTTTACTGTATCCCTTGGACCTTCTTGTTGACGATGAAACACAGAAATTGCATCAGAATTAAATAGAAAAGGCACAATGCCGACTTAAGTACAAGAAGACTGACGCTTCTTACTGACTATGTTTTGAACCATTCCTGTGAAACTAGTTATAGATTCCGATGCTTCACTTCAGGTTTACTGTATCCCTTGGACCTTCTTATTGACGATGAAACACAGATATTGCATCGGAATTAAATAGAAAAGGCACAATGCCGACTTAAGTACAAGAAGACTGACCCTTCTTACTGTCTATGTTTTGAACCATTCCTGTGACACTAGTTATAGATTCCGATGCTTCACTTCAGGTTTACTGTATCCCTCTGACCTTCCTATTGACGATGAAACACAGAAATTTCATCCGAATTAAATACAAAAGGCACAATGCTGACTTAAGTACAAGAAGACTGACTCTTCCTACTGTCTATGTTTTGACCATTCCTGTGACAGTAGTTATAGATTCCAATGCTTCACTTCTGGTTTACTGTATCCCTTGGACCTTCTTATTGACGATGAAACACAGAAATTGCATCAGAATTAAATAGAAAAGGCACACTGCCGACATAAGTACAAGAAGACTGACGCTTCTTACTGACTATCGTTTGAACCATTCCTGTGAAACTAGTTATAGATTCCGATGCTTCACTTCAGGTTTACTGTATACCTTGGACCTTCTTATTGACGATGAAACACAGATATTGCATCGGAATTAAATAGAAAAGGCACAATGCCGACTTAAGTACAAGAAGACTTACCCTTCTTACTGTCTATGTTTTGAACCATTCCTGTGACACTAGTTATAGATTCCGATGCTTCACTTCAGGTTTATTGTATCCCTTGGACATTCTTATTGACGATGAAACACATAAATTTCATCCGAATTAAATTCAAAAGGCCCAATGCCGACTTAAGTACAAGAAGACTGACTTTTCCTACTCTCTATGTTTTGACCGTTCCTGTGACACTAGTTATAGATTCCGATGCTTCACTTCATGTTTTCTGTATCCCTTTGACCTTCTTATTGACGATGGAACTCAGAAATTGCATCGGAATTAAATACAAAAGGCACAATGCCGACTTAAGTACAAGAAGACTGACTCTTCTTACTGTCTATGCTTTGAACCATTCCTGTGACGCTAGTTATAGATTCCGGTGCTTCACTCCAGGTTTACTGTATCCCTTGGTCCTTCTTATTGACGATGAAACACAGAAATTGCGTCGGAATTAAATACAAAAGGCACAATGCCGACATAAGTACAAGAATACTGACTCTTCATACTGACTATGTTTGAACCATTCCTGTGACACTAGTTATAAATTCCGATACTTCACTTCAGGTTTACTGTATCCCTTGGACCTTCTTATTGACGATGAAACACAGATATTGCATCGGAATTAAATACAAAAGGCACAATGCAGGATTAAGTACAAGAAGACTGACTCTTCTTACTGTCTATGTTTTGAACCATTCCTGTGACACTAGTTATAGATTCCGGTTCTTCACTCCAGGTTTACTGTATCCCTTGGAACTTCTTATTGACGATGAAACACAGAAATTGCATCGGAATTATATACAAATGGCACAATGCCGACTTAAGTGCAAGAATACTGACTCATCTTACTGTCTATTTTTTGAACCGTCCTTCTGACACTAGTTATGGATTCCGATGCTTCACTCCAGGTTTACTGTATCCCTTGGACCTTCTTATTGACGATGAAACACAGAAATTGCATCGGAATTAAATACAAAAGGCAGAATGCCGACTTAAGTACAAGAAGACTGACTCTTCTGTCTGACTATGTTTTGAACCATTCCTGTGACACTAGTTATAGATTCCGATGCTCCACTTCAGGTTCACTGTATCCCTCTGACCTTCTTATTGACGATGACACACAGAAATTGCACCGGAATTAAATACAAAAGGCACAATGCCGACTTAAGTTCAAGTAGACTGACTCTTTTTACTGTCTATGTTTTGGAACATTCCTTTGACTCTAGTTACAGATTCCGATGCTTCACTTCAGGTTTACTGTATCCCTCTGACCTTCTTATTGACGATGAAACACAGAAATTGCTTCGGAATTAAATACAAAAGGCGCAATGCCGACTTAAGTAAAAGAAGTCTGACTCTTCTTAATATCTATGATTTGAACCATTCCTGTGACACTAGTTATAGATACCGATGCTTTACTCCAGGTTTACTGTATCCCATGGAGCTTCTTATTGACGATAAAACACAGAAATTGCATCAGAATTAAATAGAAAATGCACAGTGATGACTTAAGTACAAGAAGACTGCCTCTTCTAACTGACAATGTTTTGAACCATTCCTGTGAAACTAGTTATAGATTCCGATGCTTTACTTCAGGTTTACTGTATCCCTTGGACCTTCTTATTGACGATGAAATAAGATATTGCATCGGAATTAAATAGAAAAGGCACAATGCCGAGTTAAGTACAAAAAGACTGACTCTTCCAACTGTCTATGTTTTGACCATTCTTGTGACACTAGTTATAGATTCCGATGCTTCACTTCAGGTTTACTGTATCCCTCTGACATTCGTATTGACGATGAAAAACACATATTGCATCGGAATTAAATACAAAAGGCACAATGCCGACTTAAGTACAAGAAGACTGACTCTTCTTACTGACTATGCTTTGAACCATTCTTGTGACACTAGTTATAGATTCCGATGCTTCACTTTAGGTTTACTGTATCCCTTGGACCTTCTTAATGACGATGAAACACAGATATTGCATCGGAATTAAATACCAAAGGCACAATGCCGGCTTAAGTCCAAGAAGAAGACTGACTCTTTTTACTGTCTATGTTTTGGAACATTCCTGTGACTCTAGTTATAGATTCCGATGCTTCACTTCAGGTTTACTGTATCCCTCTGACCTTCTTATTGACGATGAAACACAGAAATTGCATCCTAATTAACTACAATAGGCACAATGCCAACTTAAGTACAAGAAGACTGACTCTTCCTACTGCATTTGTTTTGAACCAGTCCTGTGACACTAGTTATAGATTCCGATGCTTCACTTTAGGTTTACCGTATCCCTTGGACCTTCTTATTGACGATGAAACACAGAAATTGCATCGGATTTAAATACAAAAGGCACAATGCCGACTTAAGTACAATAAGACTGACTCTTCTTACAGTCTATGTTTTGAACCATTCCTGTGACACTAGTTATAGATTCCGATGCTTCATTCCAGGTTTACGGTATCCCTTTGATCTTCTTATTGACGATGAAACACAGTAATTGCATCAGAATTAAATAGAAAAGGCACAATGCCGACTTAAGTACAAGAAGACTGAGGCTTCTTACTGATATGTTTTGAACCATACCTGTGAAACTAGTTATAGATTCAGATGCCTCATTTCAGGTTTACTGTATCCCTTGGACCTTCTTATTGACGATGAAACACAGATATCGCATCGGAATTAAATGGAAAAGGCACAATGCCGACTTAAGTACAAGAAGACTGACTCTTCTTACTGTCTATGTTTTGAACCATTCCTGTGAAACTAGTTATAGATACCGATTCTTCACTTCAGGTTTCCTGTATCCCTTGGACCTTCTTATTGACGATGAAACACAGATATTGCATCGGAATTAAATAGAAAAGGCACAATGCCGACTTAAGTACAAGAAGACTGACTCTTCTTACTGTCTATGTTTTGAACCATTCCTGTGAAACTAGTTATAGATACCGATTCTTCACTTCAGGTTTCCTGTATCCCTTGGACCTTCTTATTGACGATGAAACACAGATATTGCATCGGAATTAAATAGAAAAGGCACAATGCCGACTTAAGTACAAGAAGACTGACTCTTCTTACTGTCTATGTTTTGAACCATTCCTGTGACACTAGATATAGATTCCGATGCTTCACGTCAGGTTTACTGTATCCCTCTGACCTTCCTATTGACGATGAAACACAGAAATTTCATCCGAATTAAATACAAAAGGCACAATGCCGACTTAAGTACAAGAAAACTGACTCTTCCTACTGTCTATGTTTTGATCATTCCTGTGACACTAGTTATAGATTCCGATGCTTCACTTCAGGTTTACTGTATCCCTCTGACCTTCTTATTGACAATGAAACACAGATTTTGCATCGGAATTAAATACAAAAGGCACAATGCCGACTTAAGTACAAGAAGACTGACTCTTCCTACTGCCTATGTTTTGAACCATTCCTGTGACACTAGTTATAGATTCCGATGCTTGACTTTAGGTTTACCGTATCCCTTGGACCTTCTTATTGACGATGAAACACAGAAATTGCATCGGTATTAAATACAAAAGGCACAATACCGACTTAAGTTCAAGAAGACTGACTCTTCTTACTGACTATGTTTTTAACCATTCCTGTGACACTAGTCATAGATTCCGATGCTTAACTTCAGGATTACTGTATCCCTCTGACCTTCTTATTGAAGATGAAACACAGAAATTGCATAGGAATTAAATAGCAAAGGCACAATGCCGACTTATTTAGAAGATGACTGACTCTTCTTACTGTCTATGTTTTGATCCATCCCTGTGACACTAGTTATATATTCCGATGTTTTACTCCAGGTTTACTGTAACTCTTGGTCCTTCTTATTGACGATGAAACATAGAAATTGCATCGGAATTAAATACAAAAGGCATAATGCTGACTTAAGTACAAGAACACTGACTCTTCTTACTGACTATGTTTGAACCATTCCTGTGACACTAGTTATAAATTCCGATGTTTCACTTCAGGTTTACTGTATTCCTTGGACCTTCTTATTGATGATGAAACATAGAAATTGCATCTGAATTAAATACAAAAGGCACAATACCAACTGAAGTACAAGAAGACTGACTCTTCTTACTGTCTATGTTTTGAACCATTCCTGTGACACTAGTTATAGATTCCGATGCTTCACTCCAGTTTTACTGTATCCCTTGGACCTTCTTATTGACGATGAAACACAGAAATTGCATCGGATTTAAATACAAAAGGCACAATGCCGACTTAAGTACAATAAGACTGACTCTTCTTACTGTCTATGTTTTGAACCATTCCTGTGACACTACTTATAGATTCCGGTGCTTCACTCCAGGTTTACTGTATCCCTTTGATCTTCTTATTGACGATGAAACACAGTAATTGCATCAGAATTAAATAGAAAAGGCACAACGCCGACTTAAGTACAAGAAGACTGAGGCTTCTTACTGACTATGTTTTGAACCATGCCTGTGACACTAGTTATAGATTCAGATGCTTCATTTCAGGTTTACTGTATCCCTCTGACCTTCGTATTGACGATGAAACACAGATGTTGCATCGGAATTAAATGGAAAAGGCACAATGCCGACTTAAGTACAAGAAGACTGACTCTTCTTACTGACTATGTTTTGAACCATTCTTGTGACACTAGTTATAGATTCCGATGCTTCACTTTAGGTTTACTGTATCCCTTGGACCTTCTTAATGACGATGAAACAAAGATATTGCATCGGAATTAAATACCAAAGGCACAATGCCGACTTAAGTTCAAGAAGACTAACTCTTTTTACTGTCTATGTTTTGGAACATTCCTGTGACTCTAGTTATAGATTCCGATGCTTCACTTCAGGTTTACTGTATCCCTCTGACCTTCTTATTGACGATGAAACACAGAAATTGTATCGGAATTAACTACAATAGGCACAATGCCAACTTAAGTACAAGAAGACTGACTCTTCCTACTGCATATGTTTTGAACCATTCCTGTGACACTAGTTACAGATTCCGATGCTTCACTTTAGGTTTACCGTATCCCTTGGACCTTCTTATTGACGATGAAACACAGAAATTGCATCGGATTTAAATACAAAAGGCACAATGCCGACTTAAGTACAATAAGACTGACTCTTCTTACTGTCTATGTTTTGAACCATTCCTTTGACACTAGTTATAGATTCCGGTGCTTCACACCAGGTTTACTGTATCCCTTGGACCTTCTTATTGACGATGAAACACAGATATCGCATCGGAATTAAATGGAAAAGGCACAATGCCGACTTAAGTACAAGAAGACTGACTCTTCTTACTGTCTATGTTTTGAACCATTCCTGTGACACTAGATATAGATTCCGATGCTTCACGTCAGGTTTACTGTATCCCTCTGACCTTCCTATTGACGATGAAACACAGAAATTTCATCCGAATTAAATACAAAAGGCACAATGCCGACTTAAGTACAAGAAAACTGACTCTTCCTACTGTCTATGTTTTGATCATTCCTGTGACACTAGTTAGAGATTCCGATGCTTCACTTCAGGTTTACTGTATCCCTCTGACCTTCTTATTGACAATGAAACACAGATTTTGCATTGGAATTAAATGCAAAAGGCACAATGCCGACTTAAGTACAAGAAGACTGACTCTTCCTACTGCCTATGTTTTGAACCATTCCTGTGACACTAGTTATAGATTCCGATGCTTGACTTTAGGTTTACCGTATCCCTTGGACCTTCTTATTGACGATGAAACACAGAAATTGCATCGGTATTAAATACAAAAGGCACAATACCGACTTAAGTTCAAGAAGACTGACTCTTCTTACTGACTATGTTTTTAACCATTCCTGTGACACTTGTCATAGATTCCGATGCTTAACTTCAGGATTACTGTATCCCTCTGACCTTCTTATTGACGATGAAACACAGAAATTGCATCGGAATTAAATACAAAAGGCACAATGCCGACTTATTTAGAAGATGACTGACTCTTCTTACTGTCTATCTTTTGATCCATCCCTGTGACACTAGTTATATATTCCGATGTTTTACTCCAGGTTTACTGTAACTCTTGGTCCTTCTTATTGACGATGAAACACAGAAATTGCATCGGAATTAAATACAAAAAGCATAATGCTGACTTAAGTACAAGAACACTGACTCTTCTTACTGACTATGTTTGAACCATTCCTGTGACACTAGTTATAAATTCCGATGTTTCACTTCAGGTTTACTGTATTCCTTGGACCTTCTTATTGATGATGAAACATAGAAATTGCATCTGAATTAAATACAAAAGGCACAATGACAACTTAAGTACAAGAAGACTGACTCTTCTTACTGTCTATGTTTTGAACCATTCCTGTGACACTAGTTATAGATTCCGGTGCTTCACTCCGGGTTTACTGTATCCCTTTGATCTTCTTATTGACGATGAAACACAGTAATTGCAACAGAATTAAATAGAAAAGGCACAATGCCGACTTAAGTACAAGAAGACTGAGGCTTCTTACTGACTATGTTTTGAACCATTCCTGTGAAACTAGTTATAGATTCAGACGCTTCATTTCAGGTTTACTGTATCCCTTGGACCTTCTTATTGGCGATGAAAAACAGATATCGCATCGGAATTAAATGGAAAAGGCACAATGCCGACTTAAGTTCAAGAAGACTGACTCTTCTTACTGTCTATGTTTTGAACCATTCCTGTGAAACTAGTTATAGATACCGATGCTTCACTTCAGGTTTACTGTATCCCTTGGACCTTCTTATTGACGATGAAACACAGATATTGCATCGGAATTAAATAGAAAAGGCACAATGCCGACTTAAGTACAAGAAGACTGACTCTTCTTACTGACCATGTTTGAACCATTCCTGTGACACTAGTTATAGATTCCGATGCTTCACTTCAGGTTTACTGTACCCCTTGGACCTTCTTATTGACGATGAAATACAGAAATTGCATCGGAATTAAATACAAAAGGCACAATACCGACTTAAGTACAAGAAGACTGACTCTCCTTACTGACTATGTTTTGAACCATTCCTGTGACAATAGTCACAGATTCCGATGCTTAACTTCGGATTTACTGTATCCCTCTGACCTTCTTATTAACGATGAAACACAGACATTGCATCGGAATTAAATACAAAGGGCACAATGCCGACTTAAGTACAAGAAGACTGACTCCTCTTACTGTCTATGTTTTGAACCATCCCTGTGACACTAGTTATAGATTCCGATGTTTTACTCCAGGTTTACTGTATCCCTTGGTTCTTCTTATTGACGATGAAACACAGAAATTTCATCGGAATCAAATACAAAAGGCACAATGCCGATTTAAGTACAAGAAGACCGACTCTTCGTACTGACTAAGTTTGAACTATTCCGGTGACACTAGTGATAAATTCTGATGTTTCACTTCAGGTTTACTGTATCCCTTGTACTTTCTTATTGACGATGAATCACAGAAATTGCATCGGAATTAAATAAAAAAGGCACAATGCCGAATTAAGTACAAGAAGACTGACTCTTCTTTCTGTCTATGTTTTGAACCATTCCTGTGACACTAGTTATAGATTCCGATGCTTCACTTCAGGTTTACTGTATCCCTCTGACGTTCCTATTGACCATGAAACACAGAAATTTCATCCGAATTAAATACAAAAGGCACAATTCCGACGTAAGTACAAGAAGACTGACTCTTCCTACTGCCTATGTTTTGAACCATTCCTGTGACACTAGTTATAGATTCCGATGCTTCACTTTAGGTTTACCGTATCACTTGGACCTTCTTATTGACGATGAAACACAGAAATTGCGTCGGAATTAAATACAAAAGGCACAATACCGACTTCAGTACAAGATGATTGACTCTTCTTACTGTCGATGTTTTGAACCATTCCTGTGAAACTAGTTATAGATTCCGATGCTTCACTTCAGGTTTACTGTATCCCTCTGACCTTCCTATTGACGATGAAACACAGAAATTTCATCCGATTTAAATACAAAAGCACAGTGCCGACTTAAGTACTAGAAGACTGACTCTTCCTACTCTCTATGTTTTGACCATTCCTGTGTCACTATTTATAGATTCCGATGCTTCACTTCAGGTTTACTGTATCCCTCTGACCTTCGTATTGACGATGAAACACAGATATTGCATCGGAATTAAAAACAAAAGGCACAATGCCGACTTAAGTAGAAGAAGACTGACTCTTCTTACTGACTATGCTTTGAACCATTCTTGTGACACTAGTTATAGATTTCGATGCTTCACTCCAGGTTTACTGTATCCCTTGGACCTTCTTACTGACGATGAAACACAGAAATTGCATCGGAATTAAATACAAAAGGCACAATGCCGACTTAAGTTCAAGAAGACTGACTCTTCTTACTGTCTATGTTTCGGAAGATTCCTGTGACTCTAGTTATAGATTACGATGCTTCACTTCAGGTTTACTGTATCCCTCTGACCTTCTTATTGACGATGAAACACAGAAATTGCATCGGAATTATATACAAACGGCACAATGCCGACTTAAGTACAAGAAGACTTACTGTTCTTACTGTCTATGTTTTGAACCATTCCTGTGAAACTAGTTATAGATTCCGATACTTCAATTCAGGTCTACTGTATCCCTTGGACCTTCTTATTGACGATGAAACACAGAAATTGCATCGGGATTAAATAGAAAAGGCACAATGCCGACTTAAGTACAAGAAGACTTACTCTTCTTACTGTCTATGTTTTGAACCATTCCTGTCACACTACTTATAGATTCCGATTCTTCACTTCAGTTTTACTGTATCCCTTGGACCTTCTTATTGAGGTTGAAACACAGAAATTGCATCGGAATTAAATACAAAAGGCACAATACCGACTTAAGTACAAGAAGACTGACTCTTCTTACTGTCTATGTTTTTGGACCATTCCTGTGACACTAGTTATAGATTCCGATGCTTCACTTCAGGTTTACTGTATCCCTTTGACCTTCTTATTGACGATGAAACACAGAAATTGCATCGGAATTAAATACAAAAGGCATAATGCCAACTTAAGTACAAGAAGACTGCCTCTTCCTGCTGTCAATTATTGAACCATTCCTGTGACACTAGTTATAGAATCGGATTCCTCACTTCAGGTTTACTGTATCCCTCTGACTTTCTTATTGACGAGGAAACACAGAAATTGCATCGGAATTAAATACAAAAGGCACAATGCCGAATTAAGTACAAGAAGACTGACTCTTTTTACAGTCTATGTTTTGAACCATTCCTGTGACACTAGTTATAGACTCCGATGCTTCACTCCAGGTTTACTGCATCATTTGGACCTTCTTATTAACGATGAAGCAACAGAAATTGCATCAGAATTAAATAGAAAAGGCACAATGCCGACATAAGTACAAGAAGACTGACGCTTCTTACAGACTATGCTTTGAACCATTCATGTGAAACTAGTTACATATTCCGATACTTCACTTCATGTTTACTGTCTCCCTTGGACCTTCTTATTGACGATGAAACCCAGATATTGCTTCGGAATTAAATAGAAAAGACACAATGCCGACTTAAGTACAAGAAGACTGACTCTTCCTACTGTCAATGTTTTGAACCATTCCTGTGACACTAGTTATAGATTCCGATGCTTCACTTTAGGTTTACCGTATCACTTGGACCTTCTTATTGACGATGAAACACAGAAATTCCGTCGGAATTAAATACAAAAGGCACAATACCGACTTCAGTACAAGAAGATTGACTCTTCTTACTGTCTATGTTTTGAACCATTCCTGTGAAACTAGTTATAGATTCCGATGCTTCACTTCAGGTTTACTGTATCCCTCTGACCTTCCTATTGACGATGAAACACAGAAATTTCATCCGATTTAAATACAAAAGCACAGTGCCGACTTAAGTACAAGAAGACTCACTCTTCTTACTGTCTATGTTTTGAACCATTCCTGTGACACTAGTTATAGATTGCGATGCTTCACTTCAGGTTTACTGTATCCCTCTGACCTTCCTATTGACGATGAAACACAGAAATTTCATTCGAATTAAATACAAAAGCACAGTGCCGACTTAAGTACAAGAAGACTGACTCTTCCTACTGTCTATGTTTTGACCATTCCTGTGACACTATTTATAAATTCCGATGCTTCACTTCAGGTTTACTGTATCCCTCTGACCTTCGTATTGACGATGAAACGCAGATATTGCATCGGAATTAAATACAAAAGGCACAATGCCGACTTAAGTACAAGAAGACTGACTCTTCTTACTGACTATGTTTTGAACCATTCTTGTGACACTAGTTATAGATTCCGATGCTTCACTCCAGGTTTACTGTATACCTTGGACCTTCTTATTGACGATGAAACACAGAAATTGCATCGGAATTAAATACAAAAGTCACAATGACGACTTAAGTCCAAGAAGACTGACTCTTCTTACTGTCTATGATTCGGAACACTCCTGTGACTCTAGTTATAGATTCCGACACTTCACTTCAGGTTTACTCTATCCCTCTGACCATCTTATTGACGATGCAACACAGAAATTGCATCGGAATTAAATACAAAAGGCACAATGCCGACTTAAGTACAAGAAGACTGACTCTTCTTACTGTCTATGTTTTGAACCATTCCTGTGACACTAGTTATAGATTCCTATACTTCAATTCAGGTCTACTGTATCCCTTGGACCTTCTTATTGACGTTGAAACACAGAAATTGCATCGGAATTAAATACAAAAGGCACAATGCCGACATAAGTACAAGAAGACTGACTCTTCTTACTGTCTGAGTTTAAAACCATTCCTGTGTCCCTAGTTATAGATTCCGATGCTTCACTCCAGGTTTACTGTATCCCTTAAACCATCTTATTGACGATGACACACAGAAATTGCATCGGAATTAAATACAAAATGCACAATGCCGACTTAAGTACAAGAAGACTGACTCTTCTTATTGTCTATGTTTTGAACCATTCCTGTGACACTAGTTATAGATTCCGATGCTTCACTTCAGTTTTACTGTATCCCTTGGACCTTCTTATTGACGATGAAACACAGAAATTGCATCGGAATTAAATACAAAAGGCATAATGCCAACTTAAGTACAAGAAGACTGACTCTTCCTACTGTCAATGATTGAACCATTCCTGTGACACTACTTATAGAATCCGATGCCTCATTTCAGGTTTGCTGTATCCCTCTGACCTTCTTATTGACGAAGAAACACAGAAATTGCATCGGAATTAAATACAAAAGGCACAATGCCGAATTAAGTACACGAAGGCTGACTCTTCTTACTGTCTATGTTTTGAACCATTCCTGTGACACTAGTTATAGACTCCGATGTTTCACATCAGGTTTACTGCATCATTTGGACCTTCTTATTGATGATGAAAAACAGAAATTGCATCGGAATTAAATACAAAAGGCACAATGCCGACTTAAGTAAAAGAAGACTGACTCTTCTTACTGTCTATGTTTTGAACCATCCCTGTGACACTAGTTATAGATTCCGATGCTTCACTCCAGGTTTACTGTGTCCCTTGGACCTTCTTATTGACGATGAAACACAGAAATTGCATCGGAATTAAATACAATATGCACAATGCCGAATTAAGTACAAGAAGACTGACTCTTCCAACTGCCTATGTTTTAACCATTCCTGTGACACTAGTTATTGATTCCGATGCTTCACTTCAGATTTACTGTATCCCTTGGACCTTCTTATTGACGATGAAATACAGAAATTGCATCGGAATTAAATACAAAACCACAATACCGACTTAAGTACAAGAAGACTGACTCTTCTTACTGACTATGATTTGAACCATTCCTGTGACACTAGTCACAGATTCCGATGCTTAACTTCAGGATTACTGTATCCCTCTGACCTTCTTATTAACGATGAAACACAGATATTGCATCGGAATTAAATACAAAAGGCACAATGCCGACTTAAGTACAAGAAGACTGACTCCTCTTACTCTCTATGTTTTGGACCATCCCTGTGACACTAGTTATAGATTCCGATGTTTTACTCCAGGTTTACTGTATCCCTTGGTCCTTCTTATTGACGATGAAACACAGAAATTGGATCGGAATTAAATACAAGAGGCACAATGCCGATTTAAGTACAAGAAGACTGACTCTTCATACTGTCTATGTTTGAACCAGTCCTGTGACACTAGTTATAAATTCCGATGTTTCACTTCAGGTTTACTGTATCCCTTGGACTTTCTTATTGACGATGAAACACAGAAATTGCATCGGAATTAAATACAAAAGGCACAATGCCGAATTAAGTACAAGAAGACTGACACTTCTTACTGTCTATGTTTTGAACCATTCCTGTGACACTAGTAATAGATTGCGGAGCTTCACTCCATGTTTACTGTATCCCTTGGACCTTCTTATTGACGATGAAACACAGAAATTGCATCAGAGTTAAATAGAAAAGGCACAATGCCGACATAAGTACAAGGAGACTGACGCTTCTTACTGACTATGCTTTTTAACCATTCCTGTGAAAGTAGTTATAGATTCCGATGCTTCACTTCAGGTTTACTGTATACCTTGGACCTTCGTATTGACGATGAAACACAGAAATTGCATCGGAATTAAATCCAAATGGCACAATGCCGACTTAAGTACAAGAAGACTGACTCTTCCAACAGTCCATGTTTTCAACCATTCCTGTGACACTAGTTATAGATTCCGATGCTTCACTTCAGGTTTACTGTATACCTTGGACCTTCGTATTGACGATGAAACACAGAAATTGCATCGGATTTAAATAGAAAAGGCACAATGCCGACTTAAGTACAAGACGACTGACTTTTCTTACTGTCTATGTTTTGAACCATTCCTGTGACACTAGTTATACATTTCGGTGCTTCACTCCAGGTTTACTGTATCCCTTGTATCTTCTTATTGACGATGAAACACAGAAATTGCATCAGAATTAAATAGAAAAGGCACAATGCCGACTTAAGTACAAGAAGACTGAGGCTCCTTACTGACTATGATTTGAACCATTCCTGTAAAACTAGATATAGATTCCGATGCTTCACTTCAGGTTTACTGTATCCCTTGGACGTTCTTATTGACGATGAAACACAGATATTGCATCGGAATTAAATAGAAAAGGCACAATGCCGACTTAAGTCTAAGAAGACTCACTCTTCTTACTGTCTATGTTTTGAACCATTCCTGTGATACTAGTTATAGATTCCGATACTTCAATTCAGGTCTACTGTATCCCTTGGACCTTCTTATTGACGTTGAAACAGAGAAATTGCATCGGAATTAAATACAAAAGGCACAATGCCGACATAAGTACAAGAAGACTGACTCTTCTTACTGTCTAAGTTTAAAACCATTCCTGTGACACTAGTTATAGATTCCGATGCCTCACTTCAGGTTTACTGTATCCCTTAAACCATCTAATTGACGATGACACACAGAAATTACATCGGAATTAAATACAAAAAGCACAATGCCGACTTAAGTACAAGAAGACTGACTCTTCTTACTGACTATGTTTTGAACCATTCTTGTGACACTAGTTATAGATTCCGATGCTTCACTCCAGGTTTACTGTGTCCCTTGGACCTTCTTATTGCCGATGACACATAGAAATTGCATCGGAATTAAATACAATATGCACAATGCCGACTTAAGTACAAGACGACTGACTCTTCCTGCTGCCTATGTTTTGAACCATTCCTGTGACACTAGTTATAGATTCCGATGCTTCACTTCAGGTTTACTGTATCCCTTGGACCTTCTTATAGACGATGAAATACAGAAATTGCATCGGAATTAAATACAAAAGGCACAATACGGACTTAAGTACAAGAAGACTGACTCTTCTTACTGACTATGTTTTGAACCATTCCTGTGACACATAGTCACAGATTCCGATGCTTAACTTCAGGATTACTGTATCCCTCTGACCTTCTTATTAACGATGAAACACAGATATTGCATCGGAATTAAATACAAAAGGCACAATGCCGACCTAAGTACAAGAAGACTGACTCCTCTTACTCTCTATGTTTTGAACCATCCCTGTGACACTAGTTATAGATTCCGATGTTTTACTCCAGGTTTACTGTATCCCTTGGTCCTTCTTATTGACGATGAAACACAGAAATTGCATCGGAATTAAATACAAGAGGCACAATGCCGAATTAAGTACAAGAAGACTGACTCTTCTTACTGTCTATGTTTTGAACCATTCCTGTGACACTAGTTATAGATTGCGGTGCTTCACTCCACGTTTACTGTATCCCTTGGACCTTCTTATTGACGATGAAACACAGAAATTGCATCAGAATTAAATAGAAAAGGCACAATGCCGACATAAGTACAAGGAGACTGACGCTTCTTACTGACTATATTTGAACCATTCCTGTGAAACTAGTTATAGATTCCGATGCTTCACTTCAGGTTTACTGTATCATTTGGACCTTCTTATTGACGATGAAACACAGATATTGCATCGGAATTAAATAGAAAAGGCACATTGCCGACTTAAGTACAAGAAGACTGACTCTTCCTACGGTCAATGTTTTGAACCATTCCTGTGACACTAGTTATAGATTCCGATGCTTCACTTCAGGTTTACTGTATCCCTCTGACCCTCTTATTGACGATGAAACACAGAAATTGCATCGGAATTAAATACAAAAGGCACAATGCCGACTTAAGTACAAGAAGACTGCCTCTTCTTAATGTCTATGTTTTGAACCATTCCTGTGACACTAGTTATAGTTTCCGATGCTTCACTTCAGGTTTACTGTATCCCTTGGACCTTCTTATTGACAATGAAACACAGAAATTGCATCGGAATTAAACACAAAAGGCACAATGTCGTCTTAAGTACAAAAAGACTGACTCTTCTTACTGACTATGTTTTGAACCATTCCTGTGACAATTGTTATAGATTCCGATGCTCACTTCAGGTTTACCGTATCCCTCTGACCTTCTTATTGACGATGAAACACAGAAATTGGATCGGAATTAAATACAAAAGGCACAATGCCAACTTAAGTACAAGAAGAAGTGACTCTTCCTACTGTCAATGTTTTGAACCATTCCTGTGACACTAGTTATACATCCCGATGCTTCACTTCAGGTTTACTGTATCCCTTGGACCTTCTTATTGACGATGAAACACAGAAATTGCATTGGAATTAAATACAAATGGCACAATGCCGACTTTAGTACAAAAAGACTGACTCTTCCTACAGTCTATGTTTTCAACCATTCCTGTGACACTAGTTATAGATTCCGATGCTTCACTTCAGGTTTGCTGTATCCCTTGGACCTTCGTATTGACGATGAAACACAGAAATTGCATCGGAATTAAATAGAAAAGGCACAATGCCGACTTATCTACATGAAGACCGACTCTTCCTAATGACTATGTTTTGAACCATTCCTGTGACACTAGTTATAGATTCCGATGCTTCACTCCAGGTTTACTGTATCCCTTGGACCTTCTTATTGACGATGAAACACAGAAATTGCATCGGAATTAAATACAAAAGGAACAATACCGACTTAAGTACAAGAAGACTGGCACTTCTTACTGTCTATGCTTTGAACCATTCCTGTGACACTAGTTATAGATTCCGATGCTTCACTTCAGGTTTACTGTATCCCTTTGACCTTCTTATTGACGATGAAACACAGAAATTGCATCGGAATTAAATACAAAAGGCACAATGCCAACTTAAGTACAAGATGAAGTGACTCTTCCTACTGTCAATGTTTTGAACCATTCCTGTGACACTAGTTATAGATTCCGATGCTTCACTTCAGGTTTACTGTATCCCTCTGACCTTCTTATTGACGATGAAACACAGAAATTGCATCGGAATTAAATACAAAAGGCACAATGCCGACTTAAGTACAAGAAGACTGACTCTTCTTAATGTCTATGTTTTGAACAATTCCTGTGACACTAGGTATAAATTCCGATGCTTCACTTCAGGTTTACTGTATCCCTTGGACCTTCTTATTGACGATGAAACACAGAAATTGCATCGGAATTAAACACAAAAGGCACAATGTCGTCATAAGTACAAAAAGACTGACTTTTCTTACAGATTATGTTATGAACCATTCCTGTGACACTAGTTATAGATTCTGATGCTCACTTCAGGTTTACTGTATCCCTCTGACCTTCTTATTGACGATGAAACACAGAAATTGCATCGGAATTAAATACAAAAGGCACAATGCCGTGTTAAGTACAAGAACACTGACTCTTTTTACTGACTATGTTTTGAACCATTCCTGTGACACTAGTTATTGATTCGGATGCTTCACTTCAGGTTTACTGTATCCCTCTGACTATCTTATTGACGATGAAACACAGAAATTGCATAGGAATTAAATAGAAAAGGCACAATGCCGACTTAAGTACAAGACGACTGACTTTTCTTACTGTCAATGTTTTGAACCATTCCTGTGACACTAGTTATAGATTCCGATGCTTCACTTCAGGTTTACTGTATACCTTGGACCTTCTTATTGACGACGAAACACAGAAATTGCATCGGAATTAAATACAAAAGGCACAATGCCGACTTAAGGACAAGAAGACTAACTCATCTTAATGTCTTTGTTTTGAACCATTCCTGTGACACTAGTTATAGATTCCGATGCTTCACTTCAGGTTTACTGTATCCCTTGGACCTTCTTATTGACGATGAAACACAGAAATTGCATCGGAATTAAATACAAAAGGCACAATGCCGTCTTAAGTACATGTGGACCGACTCTTCTTACTGACTATGTTTTGAATCATTCCTGTGACACTAGTTATAGATTCCGATGCTTCACGAGAGTTTTACTGTATTCCTTGGACCTTCTTATTGACAATGAAACACAGAAATTGCATCGGAATTAAATACAAAAGGCACAATGCCGACTTAAGGACAAGAAGACTGACTCTTCTTACTGACTATGTTTTGGACGATTCGTGTGACACTAGCTATTGATTCCGATGCTTCACTTCAGGTTTACTGTATCCCTCTAACCTTCTTAATGACGATGAAACACAGAAATTGCATCGGAATTAAATACAAAAGGCACAATGCCGACTTAAGTACAAGAAGACTGACTCTTCATACTGTCTATGTTTTGAACCATTCCATTGACACTAGTTATAGATTCCGATGCTTCACTCCAGGTTTACTGTATCCCTTGGACCTTCTTATTGACGATGAAACACAGAAATTGCATCGGAATTAAATAGAAAAGGCACAATGCCGACTTAAGTACAAGAAGACTGACTCTTCTTACTGACTATGTTTTGAACAATTCCTGTGACACTAGTTATAGATTCCGATGCTTCACCTCAGGTTTACTGTATCCCTTGGACCTTCTTATAGACGATGAAACACAGAAATTGCATCGGAATTAAATACAAAAGGCAAAATGCCGACTTAATGACAAGAAGATTGACTCTTCTTACTGACTTTGTTTTGAACCATTCCTGTGACACTAGTTATAGATTTCGATGCATCACTTCAGGTTTATTGTATCCCTCTGACGTTCTTATTGACGATGAAACACAGAAATTGCATCGGAATTAAATAGAAAAGGCACAATGTCGACTTAAGTCCAAGAAGACAGACTCTTCTTACTGTCTATGTTTTGAACCATTCCTGTGACACTAGTTATAGATTCCGATGCTTCACTCCCGGTTCACTGTATCCCTTGGACCTTCTTATTGACGATGAAATACAGAAATTGCATCGGAATTAAATACAAAAGGCACAATGCCAACTTAAGTACAAGATGAAGTGACTCTTCTTACTGTCAATGTTATGAACCATTCCATTGACACTAGTTATAGATTCCGATGCTTCACTCCAGGTTTACTCTATCCCTCTAACCTTCTTAATGACGATGAAACACAGAAATTGCATCGGAATTAAACACAAAAGGCACAATGTCGTCTTAAGTACAAAAAGACTGACTCTTCTTACTGACTATGTTTTGAACCTCTCCTGTGACACTAGTTATAGATTCCGATGCTCACTTCAGCTTTACTGTATCCCTCTGACCTTCTTATTGACGATGAAACACAGAAATTGCATCGGAATTAAATACAAAAGGCACAATGCCGACTTAAGTACAAGAACAGTGACTCTTTTTAGTGACTATGTTTTGAACCATTCCTGTGACACTAGTTATAGATTCGGATGCTTCACTTCAGGTTTCTGTATCCCTCTGACCATCTTATTGACGGTGAAACACAGAAATTGCATCGGATTTAAATAGAAAAGGCACAATGCCGACTTAAGTACAAGACGACTGACTTTTCTTACTGTCAATGTGTTGAACCATTCCTGTGACACTAGGTATAGATTCCGATGCTTCACTTCAGGTTTACTGTATCCCTTGGACCTTCTGATTGACGATGAAACACAGAAATTGCATCGGAATTAAACACAAAAGGCACAATGTCGTCTTAAGTACAAAAAGACTGACTCTTGTTACTGACTATGTTTTGAACCATTCCTGTGACACTAGTTATAGATTCCGATGCTCACTTCAGGTTTACTGTATCCCTCTGACCTTCTGATTGACGATGAAACACAGATATTGCATCGGAATTAAATACAAAAGGCACAATGCCGACATAAGTACAAGAAGACTGACTCTTCTTAATGTCTATGTTTTGATCCATTCCTGTGACAATAGGTATAGATTCCGATGCTTCACTTCAGGTTTACTGTATCCCTTGGACCTTCTTATTGACGATGAATCACAGAAATGCCATCAGAATTAAACACAATAGGCACAATGTCGTCTTAAGTACAAAAAGACTGACTCTTCTTACTGACTATGTTTTGAACCATTCCTGTGACACTAGTTCTAGATTCCGAAGCTCACTTTAAGTTTACTGTATCCCACTGACCTTCTTATTGACGATGAAAAACAGAAATTGCATGGGAATTAAATACAAAAGTCACAATGCCGACTTAAGTACAAGAACACTGACTCTTTTTACTGTCTATGTTTTGAACCATCCCTGTGACACTAGTTATAGATTCCGATGTTTTACTCCTGGTTTGCTGTATCCCTTGGTCCTTCTTATTGACGATGAAACACAGAAATTGCATCGGAATTAAATACAAAAGGCACAATGCCGATTTAAGTACAAGAGGACTGACTCTTCTTACTGACTATGTATGATCCATTCCTGTGACACTAGTTATAAATTCCGATGTTTCACTTCACGTTTACTGTATCCCTTGGACTTTCTTATTGACGATGAAACACAGAAATTGCATCGGAATTAAATACAAAATGCACAATGCTGAATTAAGTACAAGAAGACTGACTCTTCTTACTGTCTATTGTTTGAACCATTCCTGTGACAATAGTTATACATTCCGATGCTTCACTTCAGGTTTACTGTATCCCTTGGACCTTCTTATTGACGATGAAACTCAGAAATTGCATCGGAATTAAATACAAAAGGCACAATGCCGACTTAAGTACAAGAAGACTGACTCTTCTTACTGTCTATGATTTGAACCATTCATGTGACACTAGTTATAGATTCCGATGCTTCACTCCACGTTTACTGTATCCCTTGGACCTTCTTATTGACGATGAAACACAGAAATTGCATCAGAATTAAATAGAAAAGGCACAATGCCGACATAAGTACAAGAAGACTGACGCTGCTTACTGACTATGCTTTGAACCATTCCTGTGTAACTAGTTATAGATTCAGATGCTTCACTTCAGGTTTACTGTATCCCTTGGACCTTCTTATTGACGATGAAACACAGATATTGCGTCGGAATTAAATAGATAAGTCACAATGCCGACTTAAGTACAAGAAGACTGACTCTACCTGCTGTCAATGTTTTGAACCATGCCAGTGACACTAGTTATAGATTCCTATGCTTCACTTCAGGTTTACTGTATCCCTCGGGCCCTCTTATTGACGATGAAACGCAGAAATTGCATCGGAATTAAATACAAAAGGCACAATGCCGACTTAAGTACAAGAAGACTGACTCTTCTTAATGTCTATGTTTTGAACCATTCCTGTGACACTAGTTATAGTTTCCGATGCTTCACTTCAGGTTTACTGTATCCCTTGGACCTTCTTATTGACATTGAAACAAAGAAATTGCATCGGAATTAAACACAAAAGGTACAATGTCGTCTTAAGTACAAAAAGACTGACTCTTCTTACTGACTATGTTTTGAACCATTCCTGAGACACTAGTTATAGATTCCGATGCTCACTTCAGGTTTACAGTATCCCTCTGACCTTCTTATTGCCGATGAAACACAGAAATTGCATCGGAATTAAATACAAAAGGTACAATGCCGACTTAAGTACAAGAACACTGACTCTTTTTACTGACTATGTTTTGAACCATTCCTGTGACACTAGTTATAGATTCGGATGCTTCACTTCAGGTTTCTGTATCCCTCTGACCATCTTATTGACGGTGAAACACAGAAATTGCATCGGATTTAAATAGAAAAGGCACAATGCCGACTTAAGTACAAGACGACTGACTTTTCTTACTGTCAATGTTTTGGACCATTCCTGTGACACTAGGTATAGATTCCGATGCTTCACTTCAGGTTTACTGTATCTCTTGGTCCTTCTTATTGACGAAGAAACACAGAAATTGCATCGGAATTAAACACAAAAGGCACAATGTCGTCTTAAGTACAAAAAGACTGACTCTTGATACTGACTATGTTTTGAACCATTCCTGTGACAGTAGTTATAGATTCCGATGCTCACTTCAGGTTTACTGTATCCCTCTGACCTTCTTATTGACGATGAAACACAGAAATTGCATCGGAATTAAATACAAAAGGCACAATGCCGACTTAAGTACAAGAACACGAACACTTTTTACTGACTATGTTTTGAACCATTCCTGTGACACTAGTTACAGTTTCGGATGCTTCACTTCAAGTTTACTGTATCCCTCTGACCATCTTATTGACGATGAAACACTGAAATTGCATCGGAATTAAATACAAAAGGCACAATGCCGACTTAAGTACAAGAAGACTGACTCTTCTTAATGTCTATGTTTTGAACCATTCCTGTGACACTAGGTATAGCTTCCGATGTTTTACTCCTGGTTTGCTGTATCCCTTGGTCCTTCTTATTGACGATGAAACACAGAAATTGCATCGGAATTAAATGCAAAAGGCACAATGCCGATTTAAGTACAAGAGGACTGACTCTTCTTACTGACTATGTATGAACCATTATTGTGACACTAGTTATTGATTCCGATGTTTCACTTCAGGTTTACTGTATCCCTTGGACTTTCTTATTGACGATGAAACACAGAAATTGCATTGGAATTAAATACAAAATGCACAATGCCGAATTAAGTACAAGAAGACTGACTCTACTTACTGTCTATTGTTTTAACCATTCCTGTGACAATAGTTATACATTCCGATGCTTCACTTCAGGTTTACTGTATCCCTTGGACCTTCTTATTCACGATGAAACTCAGAAATTGCATCGGAATTAATTACAAAAGGCACAATGCCGACTTAAGTACAAGAAGACTGACTCTTCTTACTGTCTATGATTTGAACCATTCATGTGACACTAGTTATAGATTCCGATGCTTCACTCCACGTTTACTGTATCCCTTGGACCTTGTTATTGACGATGAAACACAGAAATTGCATCAGAATTAAATAGAAAAGGCACAATGCCGACATAAGTACAAGAAGACAGACGCTGTTTACTGACTATGCTTTGAACCATTCCTGTGACACTAGTTATAGATTCGGATGCTTCACTTCAGGTTTACTGAACCCCTCTGGCCCTCTTATTGACGATGAAACGCAGAAATTGCATCGGAATTAAATACAAAAGGCACAATGCCGACTTAAGTACAAGAAGACTGACTCTTCTTCATGTCTATGCTTTGAACCATTCCTGTGACACTAGTTATAGTTTCCGATGCTTCATTTCAGGTTTACTGTATCCCTTGGACCTTCTTATTGACAATGAAACAAAGAAATTGCATCGGAATTAAACACAAAAGGTACAATGTCGTCTTAAGTACAAAAAGACTGACTCTTCTTACTGACTATGTTTTGAACCATTCCTGTGACACTAGTTATAGATTCCGATGCTCACTTCAGGGTTACTGTAACCCTCTGAACTTCTTATTGACGATGAAACACAGAAATTGCATCGGAATTAAATACAAAATCACAATGCCAACTTAAGTACAAGAACACTGACTCTTTTTACTGACTATGATATGTACCATTCCTGTGACACTACTTATAGATTCGGATGCTTCAATTCAGGTTTACTGTATCCGTCTGACCTTCTTATTGGCGATGAAACACAGAAATTGCATCGGAATTAAATACAAAAGGCACAATGCCGACTTAAGTACAAGAGGACTGACTCTTCTTACTGACTATGTTCTGGACCATTCCTGTGACACTAGCTATAGATTCCGATGCTTCACTTCAGGTTTACTGTATCCCTCTGACCTTCTTATTGACGATGAAACACAGAAATTGCATCGGAATTAAATAAAAAAGGCACAATGCCGACTTAAGTACAAGAAGACTGACTCTTGCTACTGTCTATGTTTTGAACCATTCCTGTGACACTAGTTATAGATTCCGATGCTAAACTCCAGGTTTACTGTATCCCTTGGACCTTCTTATTGATGATGAAACACAGAAATTGCATCGGAATTAAATACAAAAGGCACAATGCCGACTTAAGGACAAGAAGACTGACTCTTCGTACTGGCTTTGTTTTGAACCATTCCTGTGACACTAGTTATAGATTCCGATGCTTCCCTTCAGGTTTACTGTATCCCTTGGACCTTCTTATTGACGATGAAACACAGAAATTGCATCGGAATTAAATACAAAAGGCACAATGCCGACTTAAGTACATGAAGACTGACTCTTCTTTCTGACTATGCTTTGAACCATTCCTGTGACACTAGTTATAGATTCCGATGCTTCACGTGAGTTTTACTGTATCCCTTGGACCTTCTTATTGACGATGAAACACAGAAATTGCATCGGAATTATATACAAAAGGCACAATGCCGACTTAATTACAAGAAGACTGACTCTTCTTACTGACTATGTTTTTGACCATTCGTGTGACACTATCTATAGATTACGATGCTTCACTTCAGGTTTACTGTATCCCTCTGACCTTCGTATTGACGATGAAACACAGAAAATGCATCGGAATTAAATACAAAAGGCACAATGCCGACTTAAGTTCAAGAAGACTGACTCTTCTTACTGTCTATGTTTTGAACCATTCCATTGACACCAGTTATAGATTCCGATGCTTCACTCCAGGTTAACTGTATCCCTTGGACTTAGTTATTGACGATGAAACACAGAAATTGCATCGGAATTAAATAGAAAAAGCACAATGCCGACTTAAGTACAATAAGACTGACTCTTCTTACTGACTAAGTTTTGAACAATTCCTGTGACACTAGTTATTGATTCCGATGCTTCACCTCAGGTTTACTGTATCCCTTGGACCTTCTTATTCACGATGAAACACAGAAATTGCATCGGAATTAACTACAAATGGCAAAATGCCGACTTAAATACACGAAGACTGACTCTTCTTACTGTCTATGTTTTGAACCATTCCTCTGACACTAGTCATAGATTCCGATGCTTCACTTCAGGTTTACTGTATCACTTGGACCTTCATGTTGACGATGAAACTCAGAAATTGCATCGGAATTAAATACAAAAGGCACAATGTCGACTTAAGAACAAGAAGACTGACTCTTCTTACTGTCTATATTTTGAACCATTCCTCTGACACTAGTCATAGATTCCGATGCTTCACTTCAGGTTTACTGTATCCCTTGGACCTTCTTATTGACGTTGAAACAGAGAAATTGCATCGGAATTAAATACAAAAGGCACAATGCCGACATAAGTACAAGAAGACTGACTCTTCTTACTGTCTAAGTTTAAAACCATTCCTGTGACACTAGTTATTGATTCCGATGCCTCACTTCAGGTTTACTGTATCCCTTAAACCATCTAATTGACGATGACACACAGAAATTACATCGGAATTAAATAAAAAAAGCACAATGCCGACTTAAGTACAAGAAGACTGACTCTTCTTACTGACTATGTTTTGAACCATTCTTGTGATACTAGTTATAGATTCCGATGCTTCACTCCAGGTTTACTGTGTCCCTTGGACCTTCTTATTGCCGATGACACACAGAAATTGCATCGGAATTAAATACAATATGCACAATGCCGACTTAAGTACAAGACGACTGACTCTTCCTGCTGCCTATGTTTTGAACCATTCCTGTGACACTAGTTATAGATTCCGATGCTTCACTTCAGGTTTACTGTATCCCTTGGACCTTCTTATTGACGATGAAATACAGAAATTGCATCGGAATTAAATACAAAAGGCACAATACGGACTTAAGTACAAGAAGACTGACTCTTCTTACTGACTATGTTTTGAACCATTCCTGTGACACATAGTCACAGATTCCGATGCTTAACTTCAGGATTACTGTATCCCTCTGACCTTCTTATTAACGATGAAACACAGATATTGCATCGGAATTAAATACAAAAGGCACAATGCCGACCTAAGTACAAGAAGACTGACTCCTCTTACTCTCTATGTTTTGAACCATCCCTGTGACACTAGTTATAGATTCCGATGTTTTACTCCAGGTTTACTGTATCCCTTGGTCCTTCTTATTGACGATGAAACACAGAAATTGCATCGGAATTAAATACAAGAGGCACAATGCCGAATTAAGTACAAGAAGACTGACTCTTCTTACTGTCTATGTTTTGAACCATTCCTGTGACACTAGTTATAGATTGCGGTGCTTCACTCCACGTTTACTGTATCCCTTGGACCTTCTTATTGACGATGAAACACAGAAATTGCATCAGAATTAAATAGAAAAGGCACAATGCCGACATAAGTACAAGGAGACTGACGCTTCTTACTGACTATGCTTTGAACCATTCCTGTGAAACTAGTTATAGATTCCGATGCTTCACTTCAGGTTTACTGTATCATTTGGACCTTCTTATTGACGATGAAACACAGATATTGCATCGGAATTAAATAGAAAAGGCACATTGCCGACTTAAGTACAAGAAGACTGACTCTTCCTACGGTCAATGTTTTGAACCATTCCTGTGACACTAGTTATAGATTCCGATGCTTCACTTCAGGTTTACTGTATCCCTCTGACCCTCTTATTGACGATGAAACACAGAAATTGCATCGGAATTAAATACAAAAGGCACAATGCCGACTTAAGTACAAGAAGACTGCCTCTTCTTAATGTCTATGTTTTGAACCATTCCTGTGACACTAGTTATAGTTTCCGATGCTTCACTTCAGGTTTACTGTATCCCTTGGACCTTCTTATTGACAATGAAACACAGAAATTGCATCGGAATTAAACACAAAAGGCACAATGTCGTCTTAAGTACAAAACGACTGACTCTTCTTACTGACTATGTTTTGAACCATTCCTGTGACAATTGTTATAGATTCCGATGCTCACTTCAGGTTTACCGTATCCCTCTGACCTTCTTATTGACGATGAAACACAGAAATTGGATCGGAATTAAATACAAAAGGCACAATGCCAACTTAAGTACAAGAAGAAGTGACTCTTCCTACTGTCAATGTTTTGAACCATTCCTGTGACACTAGTTATACATCCCGATGCTTCACTTCAGGTTTACTGTATCCCTTGGACCTTCTTATTGACGATGAAACACAGAAATTGCATTGGAATTAAATACAAATGGCACAATGCCGACTTTAGTACAAAAAGACTGACTCTTCCTACAGTCTATGTTTTCAACCATTCCTGTGACACTAGTTATAGATTCCGATGCTTCACTTCAGGTTTGCTGTATCCCTTGGACCTTCGTATTGACGATTAAACACAGAAATTGCATCGGAATTAAATAGAAAAGGCACAATGCCGACTTATCTACATGAAGACCGACTCTTCCTAATGACTATGTTTTGAACCATTCCTGTGACACTAGTTATAGATTCCGATGCTTCACTCCAGGTTTACTGTATCCCTTGGACCTTCTTATTGACGATGAAACACAGAAATTGCATCGGAATTAAATACAAAAGGAACAATACCGACTTAAGTACAAGAAGACTGGCACTTCTTACTGTCTATGCTTTGAACCATTCCTGTGACACTAGTTATAGATTCCGATGCTTCACTTCAGGTTTACTGTATCCCTTTGACCTTCTTATTGACGATGAAACACAGAAATTGCATCGGAATTAAATACAAAAGGCACAATGCCAACTTAAGTACAAGATGAAGTGACTCTTCCTACTGTCAATGTTTTGAACCATTCCTGTGACACTAGTTATAGATTCCGATGCTTCACTTCAGGTTTACTGTATCCCTCTGACCTTCTTATTGACGATGAAACACAGAAATTGCATCGGAATTAAATACAAAAGGCACAATGCCGACTTAAGTACAAGAAGACTGACTCTTCTTAATGTCTATGTTTTGAACAATTCCTGTGACACTAGGTATAAATTCCGATGCTTCACTTCAGGTTTACTGTATCCCTTGGACCTTCTTATTGACGATGAAACACAGAAATTGCATCGGAATTAAACACAAAAGGCACAATGTCGTCATAAGTACAAAAAGACTGACTCTTCTTACAGATTATGTTATGAACCATTCCTGTGACACTAGTTATAGATTCTGATGCTCACTTCAGGTTTACTGTATCCCTCTGACCTTCTTATTGACGATGAAACACAGAAATTGCATCGGAATTAAATACAAAAGGCACAATGCCGTGTTAAGTACAAGAACACTGACTCTTTTTACTGACTATGTTTTGAACCATTCCTGTGACACTAGTTATAGATTCGGATGCTTCACTTCAGGTTTACTGTATCCCTCTGACTATCTTATTGACGATGAAACACAGAAATTGCATAGGAATTAAATAGAAAAGGCACAATGCCGACTTAAGTACAAGACGACTGACTTTTCTTACTGTCAATGTTTTGAACCATTCCTGTGACACTAGTTATAGATTCCGATGCTTCACTTCAGGTTTACTGTATACCTTGGACCTTCTTATTGACGACGAAACACAGAAATTGCATCGGAATTAAATACAAAAGGCACAATGCCGACTTAAGGACAAGAAGACTAACTCATCTTAATGTCTTTGTTTTGAACCATTCCTGTGACACTAGTTATAGATTCCGATGCTTCACTTCAGGTTTACTGTATCCCTTGGACCTTCTTATTGACGATGAAACACAGAAATTGCATCGGAATTAAATACAAAAGGCACAATGCCGTCTTAAGTACATGAGGACCGACTCTTCTTACTGACTATGTTTTGAATCATTCCTGTGACACTAGTTATAGATTCCGATGCTTCACGAGAGTTTTACTGTATTCCTTGGACCTTCTTATTGACAATGAAACACAGAAATTGCATCGGAATTAAATACAAAAGGCACAATGCCGACTTAAGGACAAGAAGACTGACTCTTCTTACTGACTATGTTTTGGACCATTCGTGTGACACTAGCTATTGATTCCGATGCTTCACTTCAGGTTTACTGTATCCCTCTAACCTTCTTAATGACGATGAAACACAGAAATTGCATCGGAATTAAATACAAAAGGCACAATGCCGACTTAAGTACAAGAAGACTGACTCTTCATACTGTCTATGTTTTGAACCATTCCATTGACACTAGTTATAGATTCCGATGCTTCACTCCAGGTTTACTGTATCCCTTGGACCTTGTTATTGACGATGAAACACAGAAATTGCATCGGAATTAAATAGAAAAGGCACAATGCCGACTTAAGTACAAGAAGACTGACTCTTCTTACTGACTATGTTTTGAACAATTCCTGTGACACTAGTTATAGATTCCGATGCTTCACCTCAGGTTTACTGTATCCCTTGGACCATCTTATTGACGATGAAACACAGAAATTGCATCGGAATTAAATACAAAAGGCAAAATGCCGACTTAATGACAAGAAGATTGACTCTTCTTACTGACTTTGTTTTGAACCATTCCTGTGACACTAGTTATAGATTTCGATGCATCACTTCAGGTTTATTGTATCCCTCTGACGTTCTTATTGACGATGAAACACAGAAATTGCATCGGAATTAAATAGAAAAGGCACAATGTCGACTTAAGTCCAAGAAGACAGACTCTTCTTACTGTCTATGTTTTGAACCATTCCTGTGACACTAGTTATAGATTCCGATGCTTCACTCCCGGTTCACTGTATCCCTTGGACCTTCTTATTGACGATGAAATACAGAAATTGCATCGGAATTAAATACAAAAGGCACAATGCCAACTTAAGTACAAGATGAAGTGACTCTTCTTACTGTCAATGTTATGAACCATTCCTGTGACACTAGTTATAGATTCCGATGCCTCACTTCAGGTTTACTGTATCCCTCTGACCTTCGTATTGACGATGAAACACAGAAACTGCATCGGAATTAAATACAAAAGGCACAATGCCGACTTAAGTACAAGAAGACTGACTCTTCTTAATGTCTATGTTTTGAACCATTCCTGTGACACTAGGTATAGATTCCGATGCTTCACTTCAGGTTTACTGTATCCCTTAGACCTTCTTATTGACGATGAAACACAGAAATTGCATCGGAATTAAACACAAAAGGCACAATGTCGTCTTAAGTACAAAAAGACTGACTCTTCTTACTGACTATGTTTTGAACCTCTCCTGTGACACTAGTTATAGATTCCGATGCTCACTTCAGCTTTACTGTATCCCTCTGACCTTCTTATTGACGATGAAACACAGAAATTGCATCGGAATTAAATACAAAAGGCACAATGCCGACTTAAGTACAAGAACAGTGACTCTTTTTAGTGACTATGTTTTGAACCATTCCTGTGACACTAGTTATAGATTCGGATGCTTCACTTCAGGTTTCTGTATCCCTCTGACCATCTTATTGACGGTGAAACACAGAAATTGCATCGGATTTAAATAGAAAAGGCACAATGCCGACTTAAGTACAAGACGACTGACTTTTCTTACTGTCAATGTGTTGAACCATTCCTGTGACACTAGGTATAGATTCCGATGCTTCACTTCAGGTTTACTGTATCCCTTGGACCTTCTGATTGACGATGAAACACAGAAATTGCATCGGAATTAAACACAAAAGGCACAATGTCGTCTTAAGTACAAAAAGACTGACTCTTGTTACTGACTATGTTTTGAACCATTCCTGTGACACTAGTTATAGATTCCGATGCTCACTTCAGGTTTACTGTATCCCTCTGACCTTCTGATTGACGATGAAACACAGATATTGCATCGGAATTAAATACAAAAGGCACAATGCCGACATAAGTACAAGAAGACTGACTCTTCTTAATGTCTATGTTTTGAACCATTCCTGTGACAATAGGTATAGATTCCGATGCTTCACTTCAGGTTTACTGTATCCCTTGGACCTTCTTATTGACGATGAATCACAGAAATGCCATCAGAATTAAACACAATAGGCACAATGTCGTCTTAAGTACAAAAAGACTGACTCTTCTTACTGACTATGTTTTGAACCATTCCTGTGACACTAGTTCTAGATTCCGAAGCTCACTTTAAGTTTACTGTATCCCACTGACCTTCTTATTGACGATGAAAAACAGAAATTGCATGGGAATTAAAAACAAAAGGCACAATGCCGACTTAAGTACAAGAACACTGACTCTTTTTACTGTCTATGTTTTGAACCATCCCTGAGACACTAGTTATAGATTCCGATGTTTTACTCCTGGTTTGCTGTATCCCTTGGTCCTTCTTATTGACGATGAAACACAGAAATTGCATCGGAATTAAATACAAAAGGCACAATGCCGATTTAAGTACAAGAGGACTGACTCTTCTTACTGACTATGTATGATCCATTCCTGTGACACTAGTTATAAATTCCGATGTTTCACTTCACGTTTACTGTATCCCTTAGACTTTCTTATTGACGATGAAACACAGAAATTGCATCGGAATTAAATACAAAATGCACAATGCTGAATTAAGTACAAGAGGACTGACTCTTCTTACTGTCTATTGTTTGAACCATTCCTGTGACAATAGTTATACATTCCGATGCTTCACTTCAGGTTTACTGTATCCCTTGGACCTTCTTATTGACGATGAAACTCAGAAATTGCATCGGAATTAAATACAAAAGGCACAATGCCGACATAAGTACAAGAAGACTGACTCTTCTTACTGTCTATGATTTGAACCATTCATGTGACACTAGTTATAGATTCCGATGCTTCACTCCACGTTTACTGTATCCCTTGGACCTTCTTATTGACGATGAAACACAGAAATTGCATGAGAATTAAATAGAAAAGGCACAATGCCGACATAAGTACAAGAAGACTGACGCTGCTTACTGACTATGCTTTGAACCATTCCTGTGTAACTAGTTATAGATTCAGATGCTTCACTTCAGGTTTACTGTATCCCTTGGACCTTCTTATTGACGATGAAACACAGATATTGCGTCGGAATTAAATAGATAAGTCACAATGCCGACTTAAGTACAAGAAGACTGACTCTACCTGCTGTCAATGTTTTGAACCATGCCAGTGACACTAGTTATAGATTCCTATGCTTCACTTCAGGTTTACTGTATCCCTCGGACCCTCTTATTGACGATGAAACGCAGAAATTGCATCGGAATTAAATACAAAAGGCACAATGCCGACTTAAGTACAAGAAGACTGACTCTTCTTAATGTCTATGTTTTGAACCATTCCTGTGACACTAGTTATAGTTTCCGATGCTTCACTTCAGGTTTACTGTATCCCTTGGACCTTCTTATTGACATTGAAACAAAGAAATTGCATCGGAATTAAACACAAAAGGTACAATGTCGTCTTAAGTACAAAAAGACTGACTCTTCTTACTGACTATGTTTTGAACCATTCCTGAGACACTAGTTATAGATTCCGATGCTCACTTCAGGTTTACAGTATCCCTCTGACCTTCTTATTGCCGATGAAACACAGAAATTGCATCGGAATTAAATACAAAAGGTACAATGCCGACTTAAGTACAAGAACACTGACTCTTTTTACTGACTATGTTTTGAACCATTCCTGTGACACTAGTTATAGATTCGGATGCTTCACTTCAGGTTTCTGTATCCCTCTGACCATCTTATTGACGGTGAAACACAGAAATTGCATCGGATTTAAATAGAAAAGGCACAATGCCGACTTAAGTACAAGACGACTGACTTTTCTTACTGTCAATGTTTTGGACCATTCCTGTGACACTAGGTATAGATTCCGATGCTTCACTTCAGGTTTACTGTATCTCTTGGACCTTCTTATTGACGAAGAAACACAGAAATTGCATCGGAATTAAACACAAAAGGCACAATGTCGTCTTAAGTACAAAAAGACTGACTCTTGATACTGACTATGTTTTGAACCATTCCTGTGACACTAGTTATAGATTCCGATGCTCACTTCAGGTTTACTGTATCCCTCTGACCTTCTTATTGACGATGAAACACAGAAATTGCATCGGAATTAAATACAAAAGGCACAATGCCGACTTAAGTACAAGAACACGAACACTTTTTACTGACTATGTTTTGAACCATTCCTGTGACACTAGTTACAGTTTCGGATGCTTCACTTCAAGTTTACTGTATCCCTCTGACCATCTTATTGACGATGAAACACTGAAATTGCATCGGAATTAAATACAAAAGGCACAATGCCGACTTAAGTACAAGAAGACTGACTCTTCTTAATGTCTATGTTTTGAACCATTCCTGTGACACTAGGTATAGATTCCGATGTTTTACTCCTGGTTTGCTGTATCCCTTGGTCCTTCTTATTGACGATGAAACACAGAAATTGCATCGGAATTAAATGCAAAAGGCACAATGCCGATTTAAGTACAAGAGGACTGACTCTTCTTACTGACTATGTATGAACCATTAATGTGACACTAGTTATTGATTCCGATGTTTCACTTCAGGTTTACTGTATCCATTGGACTTTCTTATTGACGATGAAACACAGAAATTGCATTGGAATTAAATACAAAATGCACAATGCCGAATTAAGTACAAGAAGACTGACTCTACTTACTGTCTATTGTTTGAACCATTCCTGTGACAATAGTTATACATTCCGATGCTTCACTTCAGGTTTACTGTATCCCTTGGACCTTCTTATTCACGATGAAACTCAGAAATTGCATCGGAATTAATTACAAAAGGCACAATGCCGACTTAAGTACAAGAAGACTGACTCTTCTTACTGTCTATGATTTGAACCATTCATGTGACACTAGTTATAGATTCCGATGCTTCACTCCACGTTTACTGTATCCCTTGGACCTTCTTATTGACGATGAAACACAGAAATTGCATCAGAATTAAATAGAAAAGGCACAATGCCGACATAAGTACAAGAAGACAGACGCTGTTTACTGACTATGCTTTGAACCATTCCTGTGACACTAGTTATAGATTCGGATGCTTCACTTCAGGTTTACTGAACCCCTCTGACCCTCTTATTGACGATGAAACGCAGAAATTGCATCGGAATTAAATACAAAAGGCACAATGCCGACTTAAGTACAAGAAGACTGACTCTTCTTAATGTCTATGCTTTGAACCATTCCTGTGACACTAGTTATAGTTTCCGATGCTTCAATTCAGGTTTACTGTATCCGTCTGACCTTCTTATTGGCGATGAAACACAGAAATTGCATCGGAATTAAATACAAAAGGCACAATGCCGACTTAAGTACAAGAAGACTGACTCTTCTTACTGACTATGTTCTGGACCATTCCTGTGACACTAGCTATAGATTCCGATGCTTCACTTCAGGTTTACTGTATCCCTCTGACCTTCTTATTGACGATGAAACACAGAAATTGCATCGGAATTAAATAAAAAAGGCACAATGCAGACTTAAGTACAAGAAGACTGACTCTTGCTACTGTCTATGTTTTGAACCATTCCTGTGACACTAGTTATAGATTCCGATGCTAAACTCCAGGTTTACTGTATCCCTTGGACCTTCTTATTGATGATGAAACACAGAAATTGCATCGGAATTAAATACAAAAGGCACAATGCCGACTTAAGGACAAGAAGACTGACTCTTCGTACTGGCTTTGTTTTGAACCATTCCTGTGACACTAGTTATAGATTCCGATGCTTCCCTTCAGGTTTACTGTATCCCTTGGACCTTCTTATTGACGATGAAACACAGAAATTGCATCGGAATTAAATACAAAAGGCACAATGCCGACTTAAGTACATGAAGACTGACTCTTCTTTCTGACTATGCTTTGAACCATTCCTGTGACACTAGTTACAGATTCCGATGCTTCACGTGAGTTTTACTGTATCCCTTGGACCTTCTTATTGACGATGAAACACAGAAATTGCATCGGAATTATATACAAAAGGCACAATGCCGACTTAATTACAAGAAGACTGACTCTTCTTACTGACTATGTTTTTGACCATTCGTGTGACACTATCTATAGATTACGATGCTTCACTTCAGGTTTACTGTATCCCTCTGACCTTCGTATTGACGATGAAACACAGAAAATGCATCGGAATTAAATACAAAAGGCACAATGCCGACTTAAGTTCAAGAAGACTGACTCTTCTTACTGTCTATGTTTTGAACCATTCCATTGACACCAGTTATAGATTCCGATGCTTCACTCCAGGTTAACTGTATCCCTTGGACTTTGTTATTGACGATGAAACACAGAAATTGCATCGGAATTAAATAGAAAAAGCACAATGCCGACTTAAGTACAATAAGACTGACTCTTCTTACTGACTAAGTTTTGAACAATTCCTGTGACACTAGTTATTGATTCCGATGCTTCACCTCAGGTTTACTGTATCCCTTGGACCTTCTTATTCACGATGAAACACAGAAATTGCATCGGAATTAACTACAAATGGCAAAATGCCGACTTAAGTACACGAAGACTGACTCTTCTTACTGTCTATGTTTTGAACCATTCCTCTGACACTAGTCATAGATTCCGATGCTTCACTTCTGGTTTACTGTATCACTTGGACCTTCATGTTGACGATGAAACTCAGAAATTGCATCGGAATTAAATACAAAAGGCACAATGTCGACTTAAGAACAAGAAGACTGACTCTTCTTACTGTCTATATTTTGAACCATTCCTCTGACACTAGTCATAGATTCCGATGCTTCACTTCAGGTTTACTGTATCACTTGGACCTTCATATTGACGATGAAACACAGAAATTGCATCGGAATTAAATGCAAAAGGCACAATGCCAAATTATGTACAAGAAGAAGCGACTCTTCCTATTGTCAATGTTTTGAACCATTCCTGTGACACTAGTTATAGATTCCGATGCTTCACTTCAGGTTTACTGTATGCCTCTGACCTTCTTATTGACAATGAAAAACAGACATTGCATCGGAATTAAATACAAAAGGCACAGTGCCGACTTAAGTACAAGAACACTGACTCTTTTTACTGTCTATGTTTTGAACCATCCCTGTGACACTAGTTATAGAATCCGATGTTTACTCCTGGTTTACTGTATCCCTTGGTCCTTCTTATTGACGATGAAACACAGAAATTGCATCGGAATTGAATACAAAGGGCACAATGCCGAATTAAGTACAAGAAGACTGACTGTTCTTACTGTCTATGGTTTGAACCATTCCTGTGACACTAGTTATACATTCCGATGCTTCACTTCAGGTTTACTGTATCCCTTGGACCTTCTTATTGACGATGAAACTCAGAAATTGCATCGGAATTAAATACAAAAGGCACAATGCCGACATAAGTACTAAAAGACTGACTCTTCTTACTGTCTATGATTTGAACCATTCATGTGACGCTAGTTATAGATTCCGGTGCTTCACTCCATGTTTACTGTATCCCTTGGACCTTCTTATTGACGATGAAACACAGAAATTGCATCAGAATTAAATAGAAAAGGCACAATGCCAACATAAGTACAAGAAGGCTGACGCTTCTTACTGACTATGCTTTGAACCATTCCTGTGAAACTAGTTATAGATTCCGATGCTTCACTTCAGGTTTACTGTATCCCTTGGACCTTCTTATTGACGATGAAACACAGATATTGCGTTGGAATTAAATAGATAAGGCACAATGCCGACTTAAGTACAAGAAGACTGACTCTTCCTACTGTCAATGTTTTGAACCATTCCTGTGACACTAGTTATAGATTCCAATTCTTCACTTCAGGTTTACTGTATCCCTCTGACCGTCGTATTGACGATGAAACACAGAAATTGCATCGGAATTAAAAACAAAATCACAATGCCGACTTAAGTACAAGAACACTGACTCTTTTTACTGACTATTATTTGTACCATTCCTGTGACACTAGTTATAGATTCGGATGCTTCACTTCAGGTTTACTGTATCCCTCTGACCTTCTTATTGACGATGAAACACAGAAATTGCATCGGAATTAAATAGAAAAGGCACAATGCCGACTTAAGTACAAGACGACTGACTTTTCTTACTGTCAATGGTTTGAACCATTTCTGTGACACTAGTTATAGATTCCGATGCTTCACTTCAGGTTTACTGTATCCCTTGGACCTTCTTATTGACGATGAAACACAGAAATTGCATCGGAATTAAATACAAAAGGCACAATGCCGGCTTAAGTACAAGATGACTGACTGTTCTAAATGACTATGTTCTGTACCATTCCTGTGACACTAGCTATAGATTCCGATGCTTCACTTCAGGTTTACTGTATCCCTCTGACCTTCTTATTGACGATGAAACACAGAAATAGCATCGGAATTAAATAAAAAAGGCACAATGCCGCCTTAAGTACAAGAAGACTAACTGTTGCTGCTGTCTATGTTTTGAACCATTCCTGTGACACTAGTTATAGATTCCGATGCTTCACTTCAGGTTTACTGTATCCCTTGGACCTTCTTATTGACAATGAAACACAGAAATTGCATCGGAATTAAACACAAAAGGCACAATGTCGTCTTAAGTACAAAAAGACAGACTCTTCTTACTGACTATGTTTTGAACCATTCCTGTGACACTAGTTATAGATTCCAATTCTTCACTTCAGGTTTACTGTATCCCTCTGACCTTCTTATTGACGATGAAACACAGAAATTGCATCGGAATTAAATACAAAATCACAATGCCGACATAAGTACAAGAACACTGACTCGTTTTACTGACTATGATTTCTACCATTCCTGTGACACTAGTTATAGATTCGGATGCTTCACTTCAGGTTTACTGTATCCCTCTGACCTTCTTATTGACGATGAAACACAGAAATTGCATCGTAATTAAATAGAAAAGGCACAATGCCGACTTAAGTACAAGACGACTGACTTTTCTTACTGTCAATGTTATGAACCATTCCTGTGACACTAGTTATGGATTCCGATGCTTCACTTCAGGTTTACTGTATCCCTTGGACCTTCTTATTGACGATGAAACACAGAAATTGCATCGGAATTAAATACAAAAGGCACAATACCGACTTAAGTACAAGAAGACTGCCGCTTCTTACTGACTATGTTCTGGACCATTCCTGTGACACTAGCTATAGATTCCGATGCTTCACTTCAGGTTTACTGTATCCCTCTGACCTTCTTATTGACGATGAAACACAGAAATTGCATCGTAATTAAATAAAAAAGGCACAATGCCGACTTAAGTACAAGAAGACTGACTCTTGCTACTGTCTATGATTTGAACCATTCCTGTGACACTAGTTATAGATTCCGATGCTAAACTCCAGGTTTACTGTATCCCTTGGACCTTCTTATTGATGATGAAACACAGAAATTGCATCGGAATTAAATACAAAAGGCACAATGCCGACTTACGGACAAGAAGACTGACTCTTCTTCCTGACTTTGTTTTGAACCATTCCTGTGACACTAGTTATAGATTCAGATGCTTCACTTCAGGTTTACTGTATCCCTTGGACCTTCTTATTGACGATGAAACACAGAAATTGCATAGGAATTAAATACAAAAGGCACAATGCCGACTTAAGTACAAGAAGACTGACTCTTCTTACTGTCTATGGTTTGAACCATTCCTGTGACACTAGTTATACATTCCGATGCTTCACTTCAGGTTTACTGTATCCCTTGGACCTTCTTATTGACGATGAAACTCAGAAATTGCATCGGAATTAAATACAAAAGGCACAATGCCGACATAAGTACTAAAAGACTGGCTCTTCTTACTGTCTATGATTTGAAACATTCATGTGACGCTAGTTATAGATTCCGGTGCTTCACTCCACGTTTACTGTATCCTTGGACCTTCTTATTGACGATGAAACACAGAAATTGCATCAGAATTAAATAGAAAAGGCACAATGCCGACATAAGTACAAGAAGACTGACGCTTCTTACTGACCATGCTTTGAACCATTCCTGTGAAACTAGTTATGGATTCCGATGCTTCACTTCAGGTTTAGTGTATCCCTTGGACCTTCTTATTGACGATGAAACACAGATATTGCGTCGGAATTAAATAGATAAGGCACAATGCCGACTTAAGTACAAGAAGACTGACTCCTCCTACTGTCAATGTTTTGAACCATTCCTGTGACACTAGTTATAGATTCCAATTCTTCACTTCAGGTTTACTGTATCCCTCTGACCTTCTTATTGACGATGAAACACAGAAATTGCATCGGAATTAAATAGAAAAGGCACAATGCCGACTTAAGTACAAGACGACTGACTTTTCTTACTGTCAATGGTTTGAACCATTCCTGTGACACTAGTTATAGATTCCGATGCTTCACTTCAGGTTTACTGTATCCCTTGGACCTTCTTATTGACGATGAAACACAGAAATTGCATCGGAATTAAATACAAAAGGCACAATGCCGACTTAAGTACAAGAAGACTGACTCTTCTTAATGACTATGTTCTGGACCATTCCTGTGACAATAGCTATAGATTCCGATGCTTCACTTCAGGTTTACTGTATCCCTCTGACCTTCTTATTGACGATGAAACACAGAAATTGCATCGGAATTAAATAAAAAAGGCACAATGCTGACTTAAGTACAAGAAGACTAACTCTTGCTGCTGTCTATGTTTTGAACCATTCCTGTGACACTAGTTATAGATTCCGATGCTTCACTTCAGGTTTACTGTATCCCTTGGACCTTCTTATTGACAATGAAACACAGAAATTGCATCGGAATTAAACACAAAAGGCACAATGTCGTCTTAAGTACAAAAAGACTGACTCTTCTTACTGACTATGTTTTGAACCATTCATGTGACACTAGTTATAGATTCCAATTCTTCACTTCAGGTTTACTGTATCCCTCTGACCTTCTTATTGACGATGAAACACAGAAATTGCATCGGAATTAAATAAAAAAGGCACAATGCCGACTTAAGTACAAGAAGACTGACTCTTGCTACTGTCTATGTTTTGAACCATTCCTGTGACACTAGTTATAGATTCCGATGCTATACTCCAGGTTTACTGTATCCCTTGGACCTTCTTATTGATGATGAAACACAGAAATTGCATCGGAATTAAATACAAAAGGCACAATGCCGACTTAAGGACAAGAAGACTGACTCTTCTTCCTGACTTTGTTTTGAACCATTCCTGTGACACTAGTTATAGATTCAGATGCTTCACTTCAGGTTTACTGTATCCCTTGGACCATCATATTGACGATGAAACACCGAAATTGCATCGGAATTAAAATCAAAAGGCACAATGCCGACTTAAGTACATGAAGACCGTCTCTTCTTACTGACTATGTTTCGAACCATTCCTGTGACACTAGTTATAGATTCGGATGCTTCACGTGAGTTTTACTATATCCCTTGGACCCTCTTATTGACGACCAAACACAGAAATTGCATCGGAATTAAATACAAAAGGCACAATGCCGACTTAATTACAAGAAGACTGACTCTTCTTACTGACTATGTTTTGGACCATTCGTATGACACTAGCTATAGATTCCGATGCTTCACTTCAGGTTTGCTGTATCCCTCTGACCTACTTATTGACGATGAAACACAGAAATTGCATGGGAATTAAATAAAAAAGGCACAATGCCGACTTAAGTACAAGAAGACTGACTCTTGCTACTGTCTATGTTTTGAACCATTCCTGTGACACTAGTTATAGATTCCGATGCTAAACTCTAGGTTTACTGTATCCCTTGAACCTTCTTATTGATGAGGAAACACAGAAATTGCATCGGAAATAAATACAAAAGGCACAATGCCGACTTAAGGACAAGAAGACTGACTCTTCTTACTGACTTTGTTTTGAACCATTCCTGTGACACTAGTTATAGATTCCGATGCTTCACTTCAGGTTTACTGTATCCCTTGGACATTCTTATTGACGATGAAACCCAGAAATTACATCGGAATTAAATACAAAAGGCACAATGACGACTTAAGTACATGAAGACCGACTCTTCTTACTGACCATGTTTTGAACCATTCCTGTGACACTAGTTATAGATTCCGATGCTTCACGTGAGTTTTACTGTATCCCTTGGACCTACTTATTGACGATGAAACACAGAAATTGCATCGGAATTAAATACAAAAGGCACAATGCCGACTTAATTACAAGAAGACTGACTCTTCTTACTGACTATGTTTTGGACCATTCGTGTGACACTAGCTATAGATTCCGATGCTTCACCTCAGGTTTGCTGTATCCCTCTGACCTTCGTATTGAAGATGAAACACAGAAATTGCATCGGAATTAAATACTAAAGGCACAATGCCGACTTAAGTTCAAGAAGATTGACTCTTCATACTTTCCATGTTTTGAACCATTCCATTGACACTAGTTATAGGTTCCGATGCTTCACTCCAGGTTTACTGTATCACTTGGACCTTGTTATTGACGATGAAGCACAGAAATTGCATCCGAATTAAATAGAAAAGGCACAATGCCGACTTAAGTACAAGAAGACTGACTCTTCTTAGTGACTATGTTTTGAACAATTCCTGTGACACTAGTTATAGATTTCGATGCTTCACCTCAGGTTTACTGTATCCCTTGGCCCTTCTTATTGACGATGAAACACAGAAATTGCATCGGAATTAAATACAAAAGGCAAAATGCCGTCTTAAGTACACGAAGACTGACTATTCTTACTGTCTATGTTTTGAACCATTCCTGTGACACTAGTCATAGATTCCGATGCTTCACTTCAGGTTACTGTATCACTTGGACCTTCTTATTGACGATGAAACACAGAAATTGCATCGGAATTAAATACAAAAGGCACAATACCGACTTAAGAACAAGAATACTGACTCTTCTTACTGACTTAGATTTGAACCATTCCTGTGACATTTGTTATAGATTTCGATGTTTCACTTCAGGTTTATTGTATCCCTCTGTCGTTCTAATTGACGATGAAACACAGAAATTGAATCGGAATTAAATAGAAAAGGCACAATGTCGAGTTAAGTACAAGATGACTGACTCTTCTTACTGTCTATGTTTTGAACCATTCCTATGACACTAGTTATAGATTCCGATGCTTCACGTGAGTTTTACTGTTTCCCTTGGACGTTCTTATTGACGATGAAACACAGAAATTGCAACAGAATTAAATAGAAAAGGCACAATGCCGACATAAGTACAAGAAGACTGACGTTTCTTACTGACTATGCTTTGAACCATTCCTGTGAAACTAGTAATAGATTCCGATGCTTCACTTCAGATTTACTGTATCCCATGGACCTTCTTATTGACGATGAAACACAGATATTGCGTCGGAATTAAATAGATAAGGCACAATGCCGACTTAAGTACAAGAAGACTGAGTCTTCCTACTGTCAATGCTTTGAACCATTCCTGTGACACTAGTTATAGTTTCCGATGCTTCACTTCAGGTTTACTGTATCCCTCTGACCTTCTTATTGACGATGAAACACAGAAATTGCATCGGAATTAAACACAAAAGGCACAATGTCGTCTTAAGTACAAAAAGACTGACTCTTCTTACTGACTATGTTTTGAACCATTCCTGTGACACTAGTTATAGATTCCGATGCTCACTTCAGGTTTACTGTATCCCTCTGACCATCTTATTGACGATGAAACACAGAAATTGCATCGGAATTAAATAGAAAAGGCACAATGCCGACTTAAGTACAAGACGACTGACTTTTCTTACTGTCAATGTTTTGAACCATTCCTGTGACACTAGTTATAGATTCCGATGCTTCACTTCAGGTTTACTGTATCCCTTGGACCTTCTTATTGACGATGAAACACAGAAATTGCATCGGAATTAAATACAAAAGGCACAATGCCGACTTAAGTACAAGAAGATTGACACTTCCTACGGTCTATGTTTCGAACCATTCCTGTGACACTAGTTATTGATTCCGATGCTTCACTCCAGGTTCACTGAATCCCTTGGACCTTCTTATTGACGATGAAACACAGAAATTGCATCGGAATTAAACACAAAAGGCACAATGTCGTCTTAAGTACAAAAAGACTGACTCTTCTTACTGACTATGTTTTGAACCATTCCTGTGACACTAGTTACAGATTCCGATGCTCACTTCAGGTTTACTGTATGCCTCTGACCTTCTTATTGACGATGAAACACAGAAATTGCATCGGAATTAAATACAAAAGGCACAATGCCGACTTAAGTACAAGAGCACTGACTCTTTTTACTGACTATGTTTTGAACCATTCCTGTGACACTAGTTATAGATTCGGATGCTTCACTTCAGGTTTACTGTATCCCTCTGACCATCTTATTGACGATGAAACACAGAAATTGCATCGGAATTAAATAGAAAAGGCACAATGCCGACTTAAGTACAAGACGACTGACTTTTCTTACTGTCAATGTTTTGAACCATTCCTGTGACACTAGTTATAGATTCCGATGCTTCACTTCAGGTTTACTGTATCCCTTGGACCTTCTTATTGACGATGAAACACAGAAATTGCATCGGAATTAAATACAAAAGGCACAATGCCGACTTAAGTACAAGAAGATTGACAGTTCCTACGGTCTATGTTTCGAACCATTCCTGTGACACTAGTTATAGATTCCGATGCTTCACTTCAAGTTTACTGTATCCCTTGGACCTTCGTATTGACGATGAATAACAGAAATTGCATCGGAATTAAATAGAAAAGGCACAATGCCGACTTCAGTACATGAAGACCGACTCTTCCTACTGACTATGTTTTGAACCATTCCTGTGACACTAGTTATAGATTCCGATGCTTCACTCCAGGTTTACTGTATCCCTTGGACCTTCTTACTGTTGATGAAACACAGATATTGCATAGGAATTAAATACAAAAGGCACAATGCCGACTTAAGTACAAGAAGACCGACTCTTCTTACAGACTATGTTTTGAACCATTCCTGTGACACTAGTTATAGATTCCGATGCTTCACGTGATTTTTACTGTATCCCTTGGACCTTCTTATTGACGGTGAAACACAGAAATTACATCGGAATTAAACACAAAAGGCACAATGCCGACTTAAGGACAAGAAGACTGACTCTTCTTACTGACTATAATTTGGACCATTCGTGTGACACTAGCTATAGATTCCGATGCTTCACTTCAGGTTTACTGTATCCCTCTGACCTTCTTATTGACGATGAAACTCAGAAATTGCATCGGAATTAAATACAAAAGGCACAAAGCCGACTAAAGTACAAGAAAACTGACTCTTCTTACTGTCTATGTTTTGAACCATTCCTGTGACAGTAGTTATAGATTCCGATGCTTCACTTCAGGTTTACTGTATCCCTTGGACCTTGTTATTGACGATGAAACACAGAAATTGCATCGGAATTAAATAGAAAAGGCACGAAGCCGACTAAAGTACAAGAAAACTGACTCTTCTTACTGTCTATGTTTTGAACCATTCCTGTGACACTAGTTATTGATTCCGATGCTTCACTCCAGTTTTACTGTATCCCTTGGACCTTGTTATTGACGATGAAACACAGAAATTGCATCGGAATTAAATAGAAAAGGCACAATGCCGACTTAAGTACAAGAGGACTGACTCTTCTTACTGACTATGTTTTGAAAATTCCTGTGACACTAGTTATAGATTCCGATGCTTCACCTCAGGTTTACTGTATCCCTTGGACCTTCTTATTGACGATGAAACACAGAAATTGCATCGGAATTAAATACAAAAGGCAAAATGCCGACTTAAGTACACGAAGACTGACTCTTCTTACTGTGTATGTTTTGAACCATTCCCGTGACACTTGTCATAGATTCCGATGCTTTACTTCAGGATTACTGTATCCCTTGGACCTTCTTATTGACGATGAAACACAGAAATTGCATCGGAATTAAATACAAAAGGCACAATGCCGACTTAAGTACAAGAAGACTGACTCTTCCTACTGTCTATGCTTCGAACCATTCCTGTGACACTAGTTATAGATTCCGATGCTTCACTTCAAGTTTACTGTATCCCTTGGACCTTCGTATTGACGATGAAACACAGAAATTGCATCGGAATGAAATAGAAAAGGCACAATGCCGACTTAAGTACATGATGACCGACTCTTCCTCCTGACTATGTTTTGTACCATTCCTGTGACACTAGTTATAGATTCCGATGCATCACTCCAGGTTTACTGTATCCCTTGGACCTTCTTAATGATGATGAAACACAGAAATTGCATCGGAATTAAATACAAAAGGCACAATGCCGACTTAAGTACATGAAGACCGACTCTTCTTACTGACTATGTTTTGAACCATTCCTGTGACACTAGTTATAGATTCCGATGCTTCACGTGAGTTTTACTGTATCCCTTGGACCTTCTTATTGACTATGAAACACAGAAATTGCATCGGAATAAAATACAAAAGGCACAATGCCGACTTAAGGACAAGAAGACTGACTCTTCTTACTGACTATAATTTGGACCATTCGTGTGACACTGGCTATAGATTCCGATGCTTCACTTCTGGTTTACTGTATCCCTTGGACCTTCTTATTGACGATGAAACTCAGAAATTGCATCGGAATTAAATACAAAAGGCACAAAGAAGACTAAAGTACAAGAAAACTGACTCTTCTTACTGTCTATGTTTTGAACCATTCCTGTGACAGTAGTTATAGATTCCGATGCTTCACTTCAGGTTTACTGTATCCCTTGGTCCTTTTTATTGACGATGAAACACAGAAATTGCATCGGAATTAAATAGAAAAGTCACAAAGCCGACTAAAGTACAAGAAAACTGACTCTTCTTACTGTCTATGTTTTGAACCACTCCTGTGACACTAGTTATTGATTCCGATGCTTCACTCCAGGTTCACTGAATCCCTTGGACCTTGTTATTGACGATGAAACACAGAAATTGCATCGGAATTTAATAGAAAAGGCACAATGCCGACTTAAGTACAAGAAGACTGACTCTTCTTACTGACTATGTTTTGAACAATTCCTGTGACACTAGTTATAGATTCCGATGCTTCACCTCAGGTTTACTGTATCCCTTGGACCCTCTTATTGACGATGAAACACAGATATTGCATCGGAATTAAATACAAAAGGCAAAATGCCGACTTAAGTACACGAAGACTGACTCTTCTTACTGTCTATGTTTTGAACCATTCCCGTGACACTTGCCATACATTCCGATGCTACACTTCAGGATTACTGTATCACTTGGACCTTCTTATTGATGATGAAACACAGAAATTGCATCGGAATTAAATACAAAAGTCACAATGCCGACTTAAGGACAAAAAGACTGACTCTTCTTACTGACTTTGTTTTGAACCATTCCTGTGACACTAGTTATAGTTTTCGATGCTTCCCTTCAGGTTTATTGTATCCCTCTGACGTTCTTATTGACGATGAAACACAGAAATTGCATCGGAATTAAATAGAAAAGGCACAATGTCGACTTAAGTACAAGAAGACTGACTCTTCTTACTGTCTATGTTTTGAACCATTCCTGTGACACTAGTTATAGATTCCGATGCTTCACTCCAGGTTCACTGTATCCCTTGGACCTTCTTATTGACGATGAAACACAGAAATTGCATCGGAATTAAATACAAAATTCACAATACCGACATAAGTACAAGAAGACTGACTCTTCTTACTGTCTACGTGTGGAACCATTCCTGTGACACTAGTTATAGATTCCGATGCTTCACTTCAGGTTTTCTGTATCCTTTTGACCTTCTTATTGACGATGAAACACAGAAATTGCATCGGAATGAAATAGAAAAGGCACAATGCCGACTAAAGTACAAGAAGACTGACTCTTCTTACTGTCTATGTTTTGAACCATTCATTGACACTAGTTATAGATTCCGATGCTTCACTCCCAATTTACTGTATACCTTGGACCTTGTTATTGACGATGAAACACAGAAATTGCATCGGAATTAAATTGAAAAGGCACAATGCCGACTTAAGTACAAGAAGACTGACTCTTCTTATTGACTATGTTTTGAACAATTCCTGTGACACTAGTTATAGATTCCGATGCTTCACCTCAGGTTTACTGTATCCCTTGGACCTTCGTATTGACGATGAAACACAGAAATTGCATCGGGATTAAATACAAAAGGCAAAATGCCGACTTAAGTACACGAAGACTGACTCTTCTTACTGTGTATGTTTTGAACCATTCCCGTGACACTTGTCATAGATTCCGATGCATTACTTCAGGACTACTGTATCCCTTGGACCTTCTTATTGACGATGAAACACAGAAATTGCATCGGAATTAAATACAAAAGGCACAATGCCGACTTAAGTACAAGAAGACTGAATCTTCCTACTGTCTATGCTTCGAACCATTCCTGTGACACTAGTTATAGATTCCGATGCTTCACTTCAAGTTTACTGTATCCCTTGGACCTTCGTATTGACGATGAAACACAGAAATTGCATCGGAATGAAATAGAAAAGGCACAATGCCGACTTAAGTACATGATGACCGACTCTTCCTCCTGACTATGTTTTGTACCATTCCTGTGACACTAGTTATAGATTCCGATGCATCACTCCAGGTTTACTGTATCCCTTGGACCTTCTTATTGATGATGAAACACAGAAATTGCATCGGAATTAAATACAAAAGGCACAATGCCGACTTAAGTACATGAAGACCGACTCTTCTTACTGACTATGTTTTGAACCATTCCTGTGACACTATTTATAGATTCCGATGCTTCACGTGAGTTTTACTGTATCCCTTGGACCTTCTTATTGACTATGAAACACAGAAATTGCATCGGAATAAAATACAAAAGGCACAATGCCGACTTAAGGACAAGAAGACTGACTCTTCTTACTGACTATAATTTGGACCATTCGTGTGACACTGGCTATAGATTCCGATGCTTCACTTCTGGTTTACTGTATCCCTCTGACCTTCTTATTGACGATGAAACTCAGAAATTGCATCGGAATTAAATACAAAAGGCACAAAGAAGACTAAAGTACAAGAAAACTGACTCTTCTTACTGTCTATGTTTTGAACCATTCCTGTGACACTAGTTATAGATTCCGATGCTTCACGTGAGTTTTACTGTATCCATTGGACCTTCTTATTGACTATGAAACACAGAAATTGCATCGGAATAAAATACAAAAGGCACAATGCCGACTTAAGGACAAGAAGACTGACTCTTCTTACTGACTATAATTTGGATCATTCGTGTGACACTGGCTATAGATTCCGATGCTTCACTTCTGGTTTACGGTATCCCTCTGACCTTCTTATTGACGATGAAACTCAGAAATTGCATCGGAATTAAATACAAAAGGCACAAAGAAGACTAAAGTACAAGAAAACTGACTCTTCTTACTGACTATGTTTTGTACAATTCCTGTGACACTAGTTATAGATTCCGATGCTTCACCTCAGGTTTACTGTATCCCTTGGACCCTCTTATTGACGATGAAACACAGATATTGCATCGGAATTAAATACAAAAGGCAAAATGCCGACTTAAGTACACGAAGACTGACTCTTCTTACTGTCTATGTTTTGAACCATTCCCGTGACACTTGCCATACATTCCGATGCTACACTTCAGGATTACTGTATCACTTGGACCTTCTTATTGACGATGAAACACAGAAATTGCATCGGAATTAAATACAAAAGTCACAATGCCGACTTAAGGACAAAAAGACTGACTCTTCTTACTGACTTTGTTTTGAACCATTCCTGTGACACTAGTTATAGATTTCGATGCTTCCCTTCAGGTTTATTGTATCCCTCTGACGTTCTTATTGACGATGAAACACAGAAATTGCATCGGAATTAAATAGAAAAGGCACAATGTCGACTTAAGTACAAGAAGACTGACTCTTCTTACTGTCTATGTTTTGAACCATTCCTGTGACACTAGTTATAGATTCTGATGCTTCACTCCAGGTTCACTGTATCCCTTGGACCTTCTTATTGACGATGAAACACAGAAATTGCATCGGAATTAAATACAAAATTCACAATACCGACATAAGTACAAGAAGACTGACTCTTCTTACTGTCTACGTGTGGAACCATTCCTGTGACACTAGTTATAGATTCCGATGCTTCACTTCAGGTTTTCTGTATCCTTTTGACCTTCTTATTGACGATGAAACACAGAAATTGCATCGGAATGAAATAGAAAAGGCACAATGCCGACTAAAGTACAAGAAGACTGACTCTTCTTACTGTCTATGTTTTGAACAATTCATTGACACTAGTTATAGATTCCGATGCTTCACTCCCAATTTACTGTATACCTTGGACCTTGTTATTGACGATGAAACACAGAAATTGCATCGGAATTAAATAGAAAAGGCACAATGCCGACTTAAGTACAAGAAGACTGACTCTTCTTACTGACTATGTTTTGAACAATTCCTGTGACACTAGTTATAGATTCCGATGCTTCACCTCAGGTTTACTGTATCCCTTGGACCTTCGTATTGACGATGAAACACAGAAATTGCATCGGGATTAAATACAAAAGGCAAAATGCCGACTTAAGTACAAGAAGACTGACTCTTCCTACTGTGTATGCTTCGAACCATTCCTGTGACACTAGTTATAGATTCCGATGCTTCACTTCAAGTTTACTGTATCCCTTGGACCTTCGTATTGACGATGAAACACAGACATTGCATCGGAATGAAATAGAAAAGGCACAATGCCGACTTAAGTACATGATAACCGACTCTTCCTCCTGACTATGATTTGAACCATTCCTGTGACACTAGTTATAGATTCCGATGCTTCACTCCAGGTTTACTGAATCCCTTGGACCTTCTTATTGATGATGAAACACAGAATTTGCATCGGAATTAAATACAAAAGGCACAATGCCGACTTAAGTACATGAAGACCGACTCTTCTTACTGACTATGTTTTGAACCATTCCTGTGACACTAGTTATAGATTCCGATGCTTCACGTGAGTTTTACTGTATCCCTTGGACCTTCTTATTGACTATGAAACATAGAAATTGCATCGGAATAAAATACAAAAGGCACAATGCCGACTTAAGGACAAGAAGACTGACTCTTCTTACTGACTATAATTTGGACCATTCATGTGACACTGGCTATAGATTCCGATGCTTCACTTCTGGTTTACTGTATCCCTCTGACCTTCTTATTGACGATGAAACTCAGAAATTGCATCGGAATTAAATACAAAAGGCACAAAGCCGACTAAAGTACAAGAAAACTGACTCTTCTTACTGTCTATGTTTTGAACCATTCCTGTGACAGTAGTTATAGATTCCGATGCTTCACTTCAGGTTTACTGTATCCCTTGGTCCTTTTTATTGACGATGAAACACAGAAATTGCATCGGAATTAAATAGAAAAGGCACAAAGCCGACTAAAGTACAAGAAAACTGACTCTTCTTACTGTCTATGTTTTGAACTACTCCTGTGACACAAGTTATTGATTCCGATGCTTCACTCCAGGTTCACTGAATCCCTTGGACCTTGTTATTGACGATGAAACACAGAAATTGCATCGGAATTAAATAGAAAAGGCACAATGCCGACTTAAGTACAAGAAGACTGACTCTTCTTACTGACTATGTTTTGAACAATTCCTGTGACACTAGTTATAGATTCCGATGCTTCACCTCAGGTTTACTGTATCCCTTGGACCCTCTTATTGACGATGAAACACAGATATTGCATCGGAATTAAATACAAAAGGCAAAATGCCGACTTAAGTACACGAAGACTGACTCTTCTTACTGACTTCGTTTTGAACCATTCCTGTGACACTAGTTATAGATTTCGATGCTTCACTTCAGGTTTATTGTATCCCTCTGACGTTCTTATTGACGATGAAGCACAGAAATTGCATCGGAATTAAATAGAAAAGGCACAATGTCGACTTAAGTACAAGAAGGCTGACTCTTCTTACTGTCTATGTTTTGAACCATTCCTGTGACACTAGTTATATATTCCGATGCTTCACTCCAGGTTCACTGTATCCCTTGGACCTTCTTATTGACGATGAAACACAGAAATTGCATCGGAATTAAATACAAAATTCACAATACCGACATAAGTACAAGAAGACTGACTCTTCTTACTGTCTACGTGTGGAACCATTCCTGTGACACTAGTTATAGATTCCGATGCTTCACTTCAGGTTTTCTGTATCCTTTTGACCTTCTTATTGACGATGAAACACAGAAATTGCATCGGAATGAAATAGAAAAGGCACAATGCCGACTAAAGTACAAGAAGACTGACTCTTCTTACTGTCTATGTTTTGAACCATTCCTGTGACACTAGTTATAGATTCCGATGCTTCACTCCCAATTTACTGTATCCCTTGGACCTTGTTATTGACGATGAAACACAGAAATTGCATCGGAATTAAATAGAAAAGGCACAATGCCGACTTAAGTACAAGAAGACTGACTCTTCTTACAGACTATGTTTTGAACAATTCCTGTGACACTAGTTATAGATTCCGATGCTTCACCTCAGGTTTACTGTATCCCTTGGACCTTCGTATTGACGATGAAACACAGAAATTGCATCGGGATTAAATACAAAAGGCAAAATGCCGACTTAAGTACACGAAGACTGACTCTTCTTACTGTCTATGTTTTGAACCATTCCTGTGACACTAGTTATGGATTCCGATGCTTCACTTCAGGTTTACTGTATCCCTTTGACCTTATTATTGATGATGAAACACAGAAATTGCATCGGAATTAAATACAAAAGGCACAATTCCAACTTAAGTACAAGAAGAAGTTACTCTTCCAATTGTCAATGCTTTGAACCATTCCTGTGACACTAGTTATAGATTCCGATGCTTCACTGCAGGTTCACCGTATCCCTTGGACCTTCTTATTGACGATGATACACAGAAAATGCATCGGAATTAAATACAAAAGGCACAATACCGACTTAAGTACAAGAAGACTGACTCTTCTTACTGTCTATGTTTTGAACCATTCCTGTGACACTAGTTATGGTTTCCGATGCTTCACTTCAGGTTTACTGTATCCCTTTGACCTTCTTATTGATGATGAAACACAGAAATTGCATCGGAATTAAATACAAAAGGCACAATTCCAACTTAAGTACAAGAAGAAGTGACTCTTCCAATTGTCAATGCTTTGAACCATTCCTGTGACACTAGTTATAGATTCCGATGCTTCACTTCAGGTTTACTGTATCCCTCTGACCTTCTTATTGACGATGAAACACAGAAATTGCATCGGAATTAAATACAAAAGGCACAATGCCGACTTAAGTACAAGAAGACTGACTCTTCTTAATGTCTATGTTTTGAACCATTCCTGTGACACTAGGTATAGATTCCGATGCTTAACTTCAGGTTTACTGTATCCCTTGGACCTTCTTATTGACGATGAAAGACAGAAATTGCATCGGAATTAAACACAAAAGGCACAATGTCGTCTTAAGTACAAAAAGACTGACTCTTCTAACTGACTATGTTTTGAACCATTCCTGTGACACTAGTTATAGATTCCGATGCTCACTTCAGGTTTACTGTATCCCTCTGACCTTCTTATTGACGATGAAACACAGAAATTGCATCGGAATTAAATACAAAAGGCACAATGCCGACTTAAGTACAAGAACACTGACTCTTTTTACTGACTATGTTTTGAACCATTCCTGTGACAATAGTTATAGATTCGGATGCTTCACTTCAGTTTTACTGTATCCCTCTGACCATCTTATTGACGATGAAACACAGAAATTGCATCGGAATTAAATAGAAAAGGCACAATGCCGACTTAAGTACAAGACGACTGACTTTTCTTACTGTCAATGTTTTGAACTATTCCTGTGACACTAGTTATAGATTCCGATGCTTCACTTCAGGTTTACTTTATCCCTTGGACCTTCTTATTGACGATGAAATACAGAAATTGCATCGGAATTAAATACAAAAGGCACAATGCCGACTTAAGTACAAGAAGACTGACTCTTCCTACTGTCTATGTTTTGAACCATTCCTGTGACATTAGTTAAAGATTCCGATGCTTCACTTCAGGTTTACTGTATGCCTTGGACCTTCGTATTGACGATGAAACACAAAATTGCATCGGAATTAAATAGAAAAGGCACATCCCGACTTAGGTACATGTAGACCCACTCTTCCTACTGACTATGATTTGAACCATTCCTGTGACACTAGTTATAGATTCCGATGCTTCACTCCAGGTTTACTGTATCCCTTGGACCTTCTTATTGATGATGAAACACAGTAATTGCATCGGAATTAAATACAAAAGGCTGAATGCCGACTTAAGGACAAGAAGACTGACTCTTCTTACTGACTTTGTTTTGAACCATTCCTGTGACACTAGTTATAGATTCCGCTGCCTCACTTCAGGTTTACTGTATTACTTGGACCTTCTTATTGACGATGAAACACAGAAGATGCATCGGAATTAAATACAAAAGGCACAATGCCGAGTTAAGTACATGAAGACCGACTCTTCTTACTGACTATGATTTGAACCAATCCTGTGACACTAGTTATAGATTCCGATGCTTCACGTGAGTTTTACTGTATCCCTTGGACCTTCGTATTGACGTTGAAACACAGAAATTGCATCGGAATTAAATACAAAAGGCAAAATGCCGACTTAAGGACAAGAAGACTGACTCTTCATACTGACTATGTTTTGGACCATTCGTGTGAAACTAGCTATAGATTCCGATGCTTCACTTCAGGTTTACTGTATCCCTCTGACCTTCTTATTGACGATGAAACACAGAAATTGCATCGGAATTAAATACAAAAGGCACAATACCGACCAAAGTGCAAGAAGAGTGACTCATCTTACTGTCTATGTTTTGAACCATTCCATTGACACTAGTTATAGATTCCGATGCTTCACTCCAGGTTTACTGTATACCTTGGACATTGTTATTTACGATGAAACACAGAAATTGCATCGGAATTAAATAGAAAAGGCACAATGCCGACTTAAGTACAAGAAGACTGACTCTTCTTACTGACTATGTTTTGAACAATTCCTGTTACACTAGATATAGATTCCGATGCTTCATGTCAGGTCTATTGTATCCCTTGGACCTTCTTATTGACGATGAAACACAGAAACTGCATCGGAATTAAATACAAAAGGCACAATGGCGACTTAAGTACACGAAGACTGACCCCTCTTACTGTCTATGTTTCAACGCATTCCTGTGACACTAGTTATAGATTCCGATGCTTCACTCAAAGTTTACTGTATCCCTTGGACCTTCTTATCGACGATGAAACACAGAAATTGCATCGGAATTAAATACAAAAGGCACAATGCCGACTTAAGGAAAAGAAAACTAACTCTTCTTACTGACTTTGTTTGAAGCATTCCTGTGACTCTAGTTATAGATTTCGATGCTTCACTTCAGATTTATTGTATCCCTCTGACCTTCTTATTGCCGATGAAACACAGAAATTGCATCGGAATGAAATGGAAAAGGCACAATGTCGACTTAAGTACAAGAAGACTGACTCTTCTTAGTGTCTATGTTTTGAACCATTCAATTGACACTAGTTATAGATTCCGATGCTTCACTCCCAATTTACTGTATCCCTTGGACCTTGTTATTGACGATGAAACACAGAAATTGCATCGGAATTAAATACGAAAGGCACAATGCCGACTTAAGTACAAGAAGACTGACTCTTCTTACTGACTATGTTTTGAACAATTCCTGTGACATTAGTTATAGATTCCGATGCTTCACCTCAGGTTTACTGTATCCCTTGGACCTTCGTATTGACGATGAAACACAGAAATTGCATCGGGATTAAATACAAAAGGCAAAATGCCGACTTAAGTACACGAAGACTGACTCTTCTTACTGACTATGTTTTGAACCATTCCTGTGACACTAGTCATCGATTCCGATGCTTCACTTCAGGATTACTGTATCACTTGGACCTTCTTATTGACGATGAAACACAGAAATTGCATCGGAATTAAATACAAAAGGCACAATACCGACTTAAGTACAAGAAGACTGACTCTTCTTACTGTCTATGTTTTGAACCATTCCTGTGACACTAGTTATGGATTCCGATGCTTCACTTCAGGTTTACTGTATCCCTTTGACCTTCTTATTGATGATGAAACACAGAAATTGCATCGGAATTAAATACAAAAGGCACAATTCCAACTTAAGTACAAGAAGAAGTGACTCTTCCAATTGTCAATGCTTTGAACCATTCCTGTGACACTAGTTATAGATTCCGATGCTTCACTGCAGGTTCACTGTATACCTTGGACCTTCTTATTGACGATGAAACACAGAGAATGCATCGGAATTAAATACAAAAGGCACAATACCGACTTAAGTACAAGAAGACTGACTCTTCTTACTGTCTATGTTTTGAACCATTCCTGTGACACTAGTTATGGATTCCGATGCTTCACTTCAGGTTTACTGTATCCCTTTGACCTTCTTATTGATGATGAAACACAGAAATTGCATCGGAATTAAATACAAAAGGCACAATTCCAACTTAAGTACAAGAAGAAGTGACTCTTCCAATTGTCAATGCTTTGAACCATTCCTGTGACACTAGGTATAGATTCCGATGCTTAACTTCAGGTTTACTGTATCCCTTGGACCTTCTTATTGACGATGAAAGACAGAAATTGCATCGGAATTAAACACAAAAGGCACAATGTAGTCTTAAGTACAAAAAGACTGACTCTTCTAACTGACTATGTTTTGAACCATTCCTGTGACACTAGTTATAGATTCCGATGCTCACTTCAGGTTTACTGTATCCCTCTGACCTTCTTATTGACGATGAAACACAGAAATTGCATCGGAATTAAATACAAAAGGCACAATGCCGACTTAAGTACAAGAACACTGACTCTTTTTACTGACTATGTTTTGAACCATTCCTGTGACAATAGTTATAGATTCGGATGCTTCACTTCAGGTTTACTGTATAACTCTGACCATCTTATTGACGATGAAACACAGAAATTGCATCGGAATTAAATAGAAAAGGCACAATGCCGACTTAAGTACAAGACGACTGACTTTTCTTACTGTCAATGTTTTGAACCATTCCTGTGACACTAGTTATAGATTCCGATGCTTCACTTCAGGTTTACTTTATCCCTTGGACCTTCTTATTGACGATGAAATACAGAAATTGCATCGGAATTAAATACAAAAGGCACAATGCCGACTTAAGTACAAGAAGACTGACTCTTCCTACTGTCTATGTTTTGAACCATTCCTGTGACATTAGTTATAGATTCCGATGCTTCACTTCAGGTTTACTGTATCCCTTGGACCTTCGTATTGACGATGAAACACAAAATTGCATCGGAATTAAATAGAAAAGGCACATCCCGACTTAGGTACATGTAGACCCACTCTTCCTACTGACTATGATTTGAACCATTCCTGTGACACTAGTTATAGATTCCGATGCTTCACTCCAGGTTTACTGTATCCCTTGGACCTTCTTATTGATGATGAAACACAGTAATTGCATCGGAATTAAATACAAAAGTCTGAATGCCGACTTAAGGACAAGAAGACTGACTCTTCTTACTGACTTTGTTTTGAACCATTCCTGTGACACTAGTTATAGATTCCGCTGCCTCACTTCAGGTTTACTGTATTACTTGGACCTTCTTATTGACGATGAAACACAGAAGATGCATCGGAATTAAATACAAAAGGCGCAATGCCGAGTTAAGTACATGAAGACCGACTCTTCTTACTGACTATGATTTGAACCAATCCTGTGACACTAGTTATAGATTCCGATGCTTCACGTGAGTTTTACTGTATCCCTTGGACCTTCGTATTGACGTTGAAACAAAGAAATTGCATCGGAATTAAATACAAAAGGCAAAATGCCCACTTAAGGACAAGAAAACTGACTCTTCTTACTGACTATGTTTTGGACCATTCGTGTGAAACTAGCTATAGATTCCGATGCTTCACTTCAGGTTTACTGTATTCCTCTGACCTTCTTATTGACGATGAAACACAGAAATTGCATCGGAATTAAATACAAAAGGCACAATACCGACCAAAGTGCAAGAAGAGTGACTCATCTTACTGTCTATGTTTTGAACCATTCCATTGACACTAGTTATAGATTCCGATGCTTCACTCCAGGTTTACTGTATACCTTGGACATTGTTATTTACGATGAAACACAGAAATTGCATCGGAATTAAATAGAAAAGGCACAATGCCGACTTAAGTACAAGAAGACTGACTCTTCTTACTGACTATGTTTTGAACAATTCCTGTTACACTAGATATAGATTCCGATGCTTCATGTCAGGTCTATTGTATCCCTTGGACCTTCTTATTGACGATGAAACACAGAAACTGTATCGGAATTAAATACAAAAGGCACAATGGCGACTTAAGTACACGAAGACTGACCCCTCTTACTGTCTATGTTTCAACGCATTCCTGTGACACTAGTTATAGATTCCGATGCTTCACTCAAAGTTTACTGTATCCCTTGGACCTTCTTATCGACGATGAAACACAGAAATTGCATCGGAATTAAATACAAAAGGCACAATGCCGACTTAAGGAAAAGAAAACTAACTCTTCTTACTGACTTTGTTTGAACCATTCCTGTGACACTAGTTATAGATTTCGATGCTTCACTTCAGATTTATTGTATCCCTCTGACCTTCTTATTGCCGATGAAACACAGAAATTGCATCGGAATTAAATAGAAAAGGCACAATGTCGACTTAAGTACAAGAAGACTGACTCTTCTTACTGTCTATGTTTTGAACCATTCCTGTGACACTAGTTATAGATTCCGATGCTCACTTCAGGTTTACTGTATCCCTCTGACTTTCTTATTGACGATGAAACACAGAAATTGCATCGGAATTAAATACAAAAGGCACAATGCCGACTTAAGTACAAGAGCACTGACTCTTTTTACTGACTATGTTTTGAACCATTCCTGTGACACAAGTTATAGATTCGTATGCTTCACTTCAGGTTTACTGTATCCTCTCAGACCATCTTATTGATGATGAAACACAGAAATTGCATCGGAATTAAATAGAAAAGGCACAATGCCGACTTAAGTACAAGACGACTGACTTTTCTTATTGTCAATGTTTTGAACCATTCCTGTGACACTAGTTATAGATTCCGATGCTTCACTTCAGGTTTACTGTATCCCTTGGACCTTCTTATTGACGATGAAACACAGAAATTGCATCGGAATTAAATACAAAAGGCACTATGCCGACTTAAGTACAAGAAGACTGACACATCCTACTGTCTATGTTTCGAACCATTCCTGTGACACTAGTTATAGATTCCGATGCTTCACTTCAAGTTTACTGTATCCCTAGGACCTTCGTATTGACGATGAAACACAGAAATTGCATCGGAATTAAATAGAAAAGGCACAATGCCGACTTAAGTACATGAAGACCGACCTTCCTACTGACTATGCTTTGAACCATTCCTGTGACACTAGTTATAGATTCCGATGCTTCACTCCAGGGTTACTGTATCCCTTGGACCTTCTTATTGATGATGAAACACAGAAATTGCATCGGAATTAAATACAAAAGGCACAATGCCGACTTAAGTACATGAAGACCGACTCTTCTTGCTGACTATCTTTTGAACCATTCCTGTGACACTAGTTATAGATTCCGATGCTTCACGTGATTTTTACTGTATCCCTTGGATCTTCTTATTGACGATGAAACACAGAAATTGCATCGGAATTAAATACAAAAGGCAAAATGCCGACTAAAGTACACGAAGACTGACTCTTCTTACTGTCTATGTTTTGAACCATTCCCGTGACACTTGTCATAGATTCCGATGCTTTACTTCAGGATTACTGTATCCCTTGGACCTTCTTAATGACGGTGAAACACAGAAATTGAATCGGAATTAAATACAAAAGGCACAATGCCGACTTAAGTACAAGAAGACTGACTCTTCCTACTGTCTAAGATTCGAACCATTACTGTGACACTAGTTATAGATTCCGATGCTTCACTTCAAGTTTACTGTACCCCTTGGACCTTCGTATTGACGATGAAACACAGAAATTGCATCGGAATGAAATAGAAAAGGCACAATGCCGACTTAAGTACATGATGACCGACTCTTCCTACTCACTATGTTTGAACCATTCCTGTGACACTAGTTATAGATTCCGATGCTTCACTCCCGGTTTACTGTATCCCTTGGACCTTCTTATTGATGATGAAACACAGAAATTGCATCGGAATTAAATACAAAAGGCACAATGCTGACTTAAGTACATGAAGACCGACTCTTCTTACTGACTATGTTTTGAACCACTCCTGTGACACTAGTTATTGATTCCGATGCTTCACTCCAGGTTCACTGTATCCCTTGGACCTTGTTATTGACGATGAAACACAGAAATTGCATCGGAATTAAATAGAAAAGGCACAATGCCGACTTAAGTACAAGAAGACTGACTCTTCATACTGACTATGTTTTGAACAATTCCTGTGACACTAGTTATAGATTCCGATGCTTCACCTCAGGTTTACTGTATCCCTTGGACCTTCTTATTGACGAAGAAACACAGAAAATGCATCGGTATTAAATACAAAAGGCAAAATGCCGACTTAAGTACACGAAGACTGACTCTTCTTACTGTCTATGTTTTGAACCATTCCCGTGACACTTGTCATAGATTCCGATGCTTCACTTCAGGATAACTGTATCACTTGGACCTTCTTATTGACGATGAAACACAGAAATTGCATCGGAATTAAATACAAAAGGCACAATGCCGACTTAAGGACAAGAAGACTGACTCTTCTTACTGACTTTGTTTTGAACCATTCCTGTGACACTAGTTATAGATTTCGATGCTTCACTTCAGGTTTATTGTATCCCTCTGACGTTCTTATTGACGATGAAACACAGAAATTGCATCGGAATTAAATAGAAAAGGCACAATGTCGACTTAAGTACAAGAAGACTGACTCTTCTTTCTGTCTATGTTTTGAACCATTCCTGTGACACTAGTTATAGATTCCGATGCTTCACTCCAGGTCCACTGTATCCCTTGGACCTTCTTATTGACGATGAAACACAGAAATTGCATCGGAATTAAATAGAAAAGGCACAATACCGACATAAGTACAAGAAGACTGACTCTTCTTACTGTCTACATTTGGAACCATTCCTGTGACACTAGTTATAGATTCCGATGCTTCACTTCAGGTTTACTGTATCCCTTTGACCTTCTTATTGACGATGAAACACAGAAATTGCATCGGAATTAAACACAAAAGGCACAATGTCGTCTTAAGTACAAAAAGACAGACTCTTCTTACTGACTATGTTTTGAACCATTCCTGTGACACTAGTTATAGATTCCGATGCTCACTTCAGGTTTACTGTACCCCACTGACCTTCTTATTGACGATGAAACACAGAAATCGCATCGGAATTAGATACAAAATGCACAATTCCGACTTAAGTACAAGAACACTGACTCTTTTTACTGCCTATGTTTTGAACCAATCCTGTGACACTAGTTATATATTCGGATACTTCACTTCAGGTTTACTGTATCCCTCTGACCATCTTATTGACGATGAAACACAGAAATTGCATCGGAATTAAATAGAAAAGGCACAATGCCGACTTAAGTACAAGACGACTGACTTTTCTTACTGTCAATGTTTTGAACCATTCCTGTGACACTAGGTATAGATTCCGATGCTTCACTTCAGGTTTACTGTATCCCTTGGACCTTCTCATTGACGACGAAACACAGAAATTGCATCGGAATTAAACACAAAAGGCACAATGTCGTCTTAAGTACAAAAAAACTGACTCTTCTTACTGACTATGTTTTGAACCATTCCTGTGACACTAGTTACAGATTCCGATGCTCACTTCAGGTTTACTGTATCCCTCTGACCTTCTTATTGACGATAAAACACAGAAATTGCATCGGAATTAAAAAAAAAAGGCACAATGCCGACTTAAGTACAAGAACACTGACTCTTTTTACTGACTATGATTTGAACCATTCCTGTGACACTAGTTATAGAATCGGATGCTTCACTTCAGGTTTACTGTATCCCTCTGACCATCTTATTGACGATGAAACACAGAAATTGCATCGGAATTAAATAGAAAAGGCGAAATGCCGACTTAAGTACAAGACGACTGACTTGTCTTACTGTCAATGTTTTGAACCATTCCTGTGACACTAGTTATAGATTCCGATGCTTCACTTCAGGTTTACTGTATCCCTTGGACCTTCGTATTGTCGATGAAACACAGAAATTGCATCGGAATTAAATAGAAAAGGCACAATGCCGACTTAAGTACATGAAGACCGACTCTTCCTACTGACTATGTTTTGAACCATTCCTGTGACACTAGTTACAGATTCCGATGCTTCACTCCAGGTTTACTGTATCCCTTGGACCTTCTTATTGAAGATGAAACACAGAAATTGCATCGGAATTAAATTCAAATGGCAGAAAGCCGACTTAAGTACATGAAGACCGACTCTTCCTACTGACTATGTTTTGAACCATTCCTGTGACACTAGTTATAGATTCCGATGCTTCACTTCAGGTTTACTGTATCCCTTGGACCTTCGTATTGTCGATGAAACACAGAAATTGCATCGGAATTAAATAGAAAAGGCACAATGCCGACTTAAGTACATGAAGACCGACTCTTCCTACTGACTATGTTTTGAACCATTCCTGTGACACTAGTTACAGATTCTGATGCTTCACTCCAGGTTTACTGTATCCCTTGGACCTTCTTATTGACGATGAAACACAGAAATTGCATCGGAATTAAACACAAAAGGCACAATGTCGTCTTAAGTACAAAAAGACTGACTCTTCTTACTGACTATGTTTTGAACCATTCCTGTGGCACTAGTTATAGATTCCGATGCTCACTTCAGGTTTACTGTATCCCTCTGACCTTCTTATTGACGATGAAACACAGAAATTGCATCGGAATTAACTACAAAAGGCACAATGGCGACTAAAGTACAAGAACACTGACTCTTTTTACTGACTATGATTTGAACCATTCCTGTGACACTAGTTATAGATTCGGATGCTTCACTTCAGGTTTACTGTATCCCTCTGACCATCTTATTGACGATGAAACACAGAAATTGCGTCGGAATTAAATAGAAAAGGCACAATGCCGACTTAAGTACAAGACGACTGACTTTTCTTACTGTCAATGTTTTGAACCATTCCTGTGACACTAGTTATAGATTCCGATGCTTCACTTCAGGTCTACTGTATCCCTTGGACCTTCTTATTGACGATGAAACACAGGAATTGCATCGTAATTAAATACAAAAGGCACAATGCCGACTTAAGTACAAGAAGACTGACTCTTCCTACTGTCTATGTTTTGAACCATTCCTGTGACACTAGTTATAGATTCCGATGCTTCACTTCAGGTTTACTGTATCCCTTGGACCTTCGAATTGACGATGAAACACAGAAATTGCATCGGAATTAAATAGAAAAGGCACAATGCCGACTTAAGTAAATGAAGACCGACTCTTCCTACTGACTATGTTTTGAACCATTCCTGTGACACTAGTTATAGATTCCGATGCTTCACTCCAGGTTTACTGTATCCCTTGGACCTTCTTATTGAAGATGAAACACAGGAATTGCATCGGAATTAAATACAAATGGCACAATGCCGACTTAAGTACAAGAAGACTGACTCTTCCTACTGTCTGTGTTTTGAACCATTCCTGTGTCACTAGTTATAGATTCCGATGCTTCACTTCAGGTTTACTGTATCCCTTGGACCTTCTTATTGACGACGAAACACAGAAATTGCATCGGAATTAAACACAAAAGGCACTATGTCGTCTTAAGTACCAAAAGACTGACTCTTCTTACTGACTATGTTTTGAACCATTCCTGTGACACTAGTTATAGATTCCGATGCTCACTTCAGGTTTACTGTATCCCTCTGACCTTCTTATTGACGATGAAACACAGAAATTGCATCGGAATTAAATACAAAAGGCACAATGCCGACATAAGTACAAGAACACTGACTCTTTTTACTGACTATGATTTGAACCATTCCTGTGACACTAGTTATAGATTCGGATGCTTCACTTCAGGTTTACTGTATCCCTCTGACCATCTTATTGACGATGAAACACAGAAATTGCTTCGGAATTAAATAGAAAAGGCACAATGCCGACTTAAGTACAAGACGACTGACTTTTCTTACTGTCAATGTTTTGAACCATTCCTGTGACACTAGTTATAGATTCCGATGCTTCACTTCAGGTCTACTGTATCCCTTGGACCTTCTTATTGACGATGAAACACAGGAATTGCATCGTAATTAAATACAAAAGGCACAATGCCGACTTAAGTACAAGAAGACTGACTCTTCCAATTGTCAATGTTTTGAACCATTCCTGTGACACTAGTTATAGATTCCGATGCTTCACTTCAGGTTTACTGTATCCCTTGGACCTTCTCATTGACGATGAAACACAGAAATTGCATCCGAATTAAACACAAAAGGCACAATGTCGTCTTAAGTACAAAAAGACTGACTCTTCTCACTGACTATGTTTTGAACCATTCCTGTGACACTAGTTATAGATTCCGATGCTCACTTCAGGTTTACTGTATCCCTCTGACCTTCTTATTGACGATGAAACACAGAAATCGCATCGGAATTAGATACAAAATGCACAATTCCGACTTAAGTACAAGAACACTGACTCTTTTTACTGCCTATGTTTTGAACCAATCCTGTGACACTAGTTATATATTCGGATACTTCACTTCAGGTTTACTGTATCCCTCTGACCATCTTATTGACGATGAAACACAGAAATTGCATCGGAATTAAATAGAAAAGGCACAATGCCGACTTAAGTACAAGACGACTGACTTTTCTTACTGTCAATGTTTTGAACCATTCCTGTGACACTAGGTATAGATTCCGATGCTTCACTTCAGGTTTACTGTATCCCTTGGACCTTCTCATTGACGACGAAACACAGAAATTGCATCGGAATTAAACACAAAAGGCACAATGTCGTCTTAAGTACAAAAAAACTGACTCTTCTTACTGACTATGTTTTGAACCATTCCTGTGACACTAGTTACAGATTCCGATGCTCACTTCAGGTTTACTGTATCCCTCTGACCTTCTTATTGACGATAAAACACAGAAATTGCATCGGAATTAAAAAAAAAAGGCACAATGCCGACTTAAGTACAAGAACACTGACTCTTTTTACTGACTATGATTTGAACCATTCCTGTGACACTAGTTATAGAATCGGATGCTTCACTTCAGGTTTACTGTATCCCTCTGACCATCTTATTGACGATGAAACACAGAAATTGCATCGGAATTAAATAGAAAAGGCGAAATGCCGACTTAAGTACAAGACGACTGACTTGTCTTACTGTCAATGTTTTGAACCATTCCTGTGACACTAGTTATAGATTCCGATGCTTCACTTCAGGTTTACTGTATCCCTTGGACCTTCGTATTGTCGATGAAACACAGAAATTGCATCGGAATTAAATAGAAAAGGCACAATGCCGACTTAAGTACATGAAGACCGACTCTTCCTACTGACTATGTTTTGAACCATTCCTGTGACACTAGTTACAGATTCCGATGCTTCACTCCAGGTTTACTGTATCCCTTGGACCTTCTTATTGAAGATGAAACACAGAAATTGCATCGGAATTAAATTCAAATGGCAGAAAGCCGACTTAAGTACATGAAGACCGACTCTTCCTACTGACTATGTTTTGAACCATTCCTGTGACACTAGTTATAGATTCCGATGCTTCACTTCAGGTTTACTGTATCCCTTGGACCTTCGTATTGTCGATGAAACACAGAAATTGCATCGGAATTAAATAGAAAAGGCACAATGCCGACTTAAGTACATGAAGACCGACTCTTCCTACTGACTATGTTTTGAACCATTCCTGTGACACTAGTTACAGATTCTGATGCTTCACTCCAGGTTTACTGTATCCCTTGGACCTTCTTATTGACGATGAAACACAGAAATTGCATCGGAATTAAACACAAAAGGCACAATGTCGTCTTAAGTACAAAAAGACTGACTCTTCTTACTGACTATGTTTTGAACCATTCCTGTGGCACTAGTTATAGATTCCGATGCTCACTTCAGGTTTACTGTATCCCTCTGACCTTCTTATTGACGATGAAACACAGAAATTGCATCGGAATTAACTACAAAAGGCACAATGGCGACTAAAGTACAAGAACACTGACTCTTTTTACTGACTATGATTTGAACCATTCCTGTGACACTAGTTATAGATTCGGATGCTTCACTTCAGGTTTACTGTATCCCTCTGACCATCTTATTGACGATGAAACACAGAAATTGCGTCGGAATTAAATAGAAAAGGCACAATGCCGACTTAAGTACAGGACGACTGACTTTTCTTACTGTCAATGTTTTGAACCATTCCTGTGACACTAGTTATAGATTCCGATGCTTCACTTCAGGTCTACTGTATCCCTTGGACCTTCTTATTGACGATGAAACACAGGAATTGCATCGTAATTAAATACAAAAGGCACAATGCCGACTTAAGTACAAGAAGACTGACTCTTCCTACTGTCTATGTTTTGAACCATTCCTGTGACACTAGTTATAGATTCCGATGCTTCACTTCAGGTTTACTGTATCCCTTGGACCTTCGAATTGACGATGAAACACAGAAATTGCATCGGAATTAAATAGAAAAGGCACAATGCCGACTTAAGTAAATGAAGACCGACTCTTCCTACTGACTATGTTTTGAACCATTCCTGTGACACTAGTTATAGATTCCAATGCTTCACTCCAGGTTTACTGTATCCCTTGGACCTTCTTATTGAAGATGAAACACAGGAATTGCATCGGAATTAAATACAAATGGCACAATGCCGACTTAAGTACAAGAAGACTGACTCTTCCTACTGTCTGTGTTTTGAACCATTCCTGTGTCACTAGTTATAGATTCCGATGCTTCACTTCAGGTTTACTGTATCCCTTGGACCTTCTTATTGACGACGAAACACAGAAATTGCATCGGAATTAAACACAAAAGGCACTATGTCGTCTTAAGTACCAAAAGACTGACTCTTCTTACTGACTATGTTTTGAACCATTCCTGTGACACTAGTTATAGATTCCGATGCTCACTTCAGGTTTACTGTATCCCTCTGACCTTCTTATTGACGATGAAACACAGAAATTGCATCGGAATTAAATACAAAAGGCACAATGCCGACATAAGTACAAGAACACTGACTCTTTTTACTGACTATGATTTGAACCATTCCTGTGACACTAGTTATAGATTCGGATGCTTCACTTCAGGTTTACTGTATCCCTCTGACCATCTTATTGACGATGAAACACAGAAATTGCTTCGGAATTAAATAGAAAAGGCACAATGCCGACTTAAGTACAAGACGACTGACTTTTCTTACTGTCAATGTTATGAACCATTCCTGTGACACTAGTTATAGATTCCGATGCTTCACTTCAGGTCTACTGTATCCCTTGGACCTTCTTATTGACGATGAAACACAGGAATTGCATCGTAATTAAATACAAAAGGCACAATGCCGACTTAAGTACAAGAAGACTGACTCTTCCAATTGTCAATGTTTTGAACCATTCCTGTGACACTAGTTATAGATTCCGATGCTTCACTTCAGGTTTACTGTATCCCTCTGACCTTCTTATTGACGATGAAACACAGAAATTGCATCGGAATTAAATACAAAAGGCACAATGCCGACTTAAGTACAAGAAGACTGACTCCTCTTAATGTCTATGTTTTGAACCATTCCTGTGACACTAGGTATAGATTCCGATGCTTAACTTCAGGTTTACTGTATCCCTTGGACCTTCTCATTGACGATGAAACACAGAAATTGCATCCGAATTAAACACAAAAGGCACAATGTCGTCTTAAGTACAAAAAGACTGACTCTTCTCACTGACTATGTTTTGAACCATTCCTGTGACACTAGTTATAGATTCCGATGCTCACTTCAGGTTTACTGTATCCCTCTGACCTTCTTATTGACGATGAAACACAGAAATTGCATCGGAATTAAATACAAAAGGCACAATGCCGACTTAAGTACAAGAACACTGACTCTTTATACTGACTATGTTTTGAACCATTCCTGTGACAATAGTTATAGATTCGGATGCTTCACTTCAGGTTTACTGTATCCCTCTGACCATCTTATTGACGATGAAACACAGAAATTGCATCGGAAATAAATAGAAAAGGCCCAATGCCGACTTAAGTACAAGACGACTGACTTTTCTTACTGTCAATGTTTTGACCATTCCTGTGACACTAGTTATAGATTCCGATGCTTCACTTCAGGTTTTCTGTATCCCTTGGACCTTCTTATTGACGATGAAATACAGAAATTGCATCGGAATGAAATACAAAAGGTACAATGCCGACTTAAGTACAAGAAGACTGACTCTTCCTACTGTCTATGTTTTGAACCATTCCTGTGACACTAGTTATTGACTCCGATGCTTCACTTCAGGTTTACTGTATCCCTTGGACCTTCGTATTGACGATGAAACACAAAATTGCACCGGAATTAAATAGAAAAGGCACATCCCGACTTAGGTACATGTAGACCCACTCTTCCTACTGACTATGATTTGAACCATTCCTGTGACAGTAGTTATAGATTCCGATGCTTCACTCCAGGTTTACTGTATCCCTTGGACCTTCTTATTGACAATGAACTCAGAAATGGCATCGGAATTAAATACAAAAGGCACAATGCCGACTTAAGGAAACTGACTCTTCTTACTGACTATGTTTTGAACCATTCCTGTGACACTAGCTATAGATTCCGATGTTTCACTTCAGGTTTACTGTATCCCTCTGACCTTCTTATTGACGATGAAACACAGAAATTGCATCGGAATTAAATACAAAAGGCACAATGCCGACTTAAGTACAAGAAGACTGACTCTTGTTACTGTCTATGTTTTGAACCATTCCTGTGACACTAGTTATAGATTTCGATGCTACACTCCAGGTTTACTGTATCCCTTGGACCATCTTATTGATGATGAAACACAGAAATTGCATCGGAATTAAATACAAAAGGCACCATGCCGACTTAAGGACATGAAGACTGACTCTTCTTACTGACTTTGTTTTGAACCATTCCTGTGACACTAGTTCTAGATTCCGATGCCTGACTTCAGGTTTACTGTATCCCTTGGACCTTCTTATTGACGATGACACACAGAAATTGCATCGGAATTAAATACAAAAGGCACAATGCCGACTTGAGTACAAGAAGACTGACTCTTCCTACTGTCCATGTTTTGAACCATTCCTGTGTCACTAGTTATAGATTCCGATGCTTCACTTCAGGTTTACTGTATCCCTTGGACCATCTTATTGACGACGAAACACAGAAATTGCATCGGAATTAAACACAAAAGGCACAATATCGTCTTAAGTACAAAAAGACTGACTCTTCTTACTGACTATGTTTTGAACCATTCCTGTGACACTAGTTATAGATTCCGATGCTCACTTCAGGTTTACTGTATCCCTCTGACCTTCTTATTGACGATGAAACACAGAAATTGCATAGGAATTAAATACAAATGGCACAATGCCAATTAAGTACAAGAACACTGACTCTTTTTACTGACTATGATTTGAACCATTCCTGTGACACTAGTTACAGATTCGGATGCTTCACTTCAGGTTTACTGTATCCCTCTGACCATCTTAGTGACGATGAAACACAGAAATTGCATCGGAATTAAATAGAAAAGGCACAATGCCGACTTAAGTACAAGACGACTGACTTTTCTTACAGTCAATGTTTTGAACCATTCCTGTGACACTAGTTATAGATTCCGATGCTTCACTTCAGGTCTACTGTATCCCTTGGACCTTCTTATTGACGATGAAACAGAGGAATTGCATCGTAATTAAATACAAAAGGCACAATGCCGACTTAAGTACAAGAAGACTGACTCTTCCTACTGTCTATGTTTTGAACCATTCCTGTGACACTAGTTATAGATTCCGATGCTTCACTTCAGGTTTACTGTATCCCTTGGACCTTCGAATAGACGATGAAACACAGAAATTACATCGGAATTAAATAGAAAAGGCACAATGCCGACTTAAGTACATGAAGACCGACTCTTCCTACTGACTATGTTTTGAACCATTCCTGTGACACTAGTTATAGATTCCGATGCTTCACTCCAGGTTTACTGTATCCCTTGGACCTTCTTATTGAAGATGAAACACAGATATTGCATCGGAATTAAATACAAATGGCACAATGCCGACTTAAGTACATGATGACCGTCTCTTCTTACAGACTATGTTTTGAATCATTCCTGTGACACTAGTTATAGATTCCGATGCTTCACGTGAGTTTTACTGTATCCCTCTGACCTTCTTATTGACAATGAAACTCAGAAATTGCATCGGAATTAAATACAAAAGGCACAATGCCGACTTAAGTACAAGAAGACTGACTCTTCTTACTGTCTATGTTTTGAACCATTCCATTGACACTAGTTATAGATTCCGATGCTTCACTCCCAATTTACTGTATCCCTTGGACCTTGTTATTGACGATGAAACACAGAAATTGCATCGGAATTAAATAGAAAAGGCACAATGCCGACTTAAGTACAAGAAGACTGACTCTTCTTACTGACTATGTTTTCAACAATTCCTGTGACACTAGTTATAGATTCCGATGCTTCACCTCAGGTTTACTGTATCCCTTGGACCTTCGTATTGACGATGAACCACAGAAATTGCATCGGAATTAAATACAAAAGGCAAAATGCCGACATAAGTACACGAAGACTGACTCTTCTTACTGACTATGTTTTGAACCATTCCTGTGATAGATTCCGATGCTTCAATTCGGGATTACTGTATCACTTGGACCTTCTTATTGACGATGAAACACAGAAATTGCAATGGAATTAAATACAAAAGGCACAATGCCGACTTAAGGACAAGAAGACTGACTCTTCTTACTGACTTTGTTTTGAACCATTCCTGTGACACTAGTTATAGATTTCGATGCTTCACTTGAGGTTTATTGTATCCCTCTGACGTTCTTTTTGACGATGAAACACAGAAATTGCATAGGAATTAAATACAAAAGGCACAATACCGACTTAAGTACATGAAGACTGACTCTTCTGACTGTCTATGTTTTGAACAATTCCTGTGACACTAGTTATGGATTCCGATGCTTCACTACAGGTTTACTGTATCCCTTTGACCTTCTTATTGACGATGAAACACAGAAATTGCAACGGAATTAAATACAAAAGGCACAATTCCAACTTAAGTACAAGAAGAAGTGACTCTTCCAATTGTCAATGTTTTGAACCATTCCTGTGACCCTAGTTATAGATTCCGATGCTTCACTTCAGGTTTACTGTATCCCTCTGACCTTCTTATTGACGATGAAACACAGAAATTGCATCGGAATTAAATACAAAAGGCACAATGCCGACTTAAGTACAAGAAGACTGACTCTTCTTAATGTCTATGTTTTGAACCAATCCTGTGACACTAGGTATAGATTCCGATGCTTCACTTCAGGTTTAATGTATACCTTGGACCTTCTTATTGACGATGAAACACAGAAATTGCATCGGAATTAAACACAAAAGGCACAATGTCGTCTTAAGTACAAAAAGACTGACTCTTTTTACTGACTATGTTTTGAACCATTCCTGTGACAATAGTTATAGATTCGGATGCTTCACTTCAGGTTTACTGTATCCCTCTGACCATCTTATTGACGATGAAACACAGAAATTGCATCGGAATTAAATAGAAAAGGCACAATGCCGAGTTAAGTACAAGACGACTGACTTTTCTTACTGTCAATGTTTTGACCATTCCTGTGACACTAGTTATAGATTCCGATGCTTCACTTCAGGTTTACTGTATCCCTTGGACCTTCTTATTGACGATGAAATACAGAAATTGCATCGGAATAAAATACAAAAGGCACAATGCCGACTTAAGTACAAGAAGACTGACTCTTCCTACTGTCTATGTTTTGAACCATTCCTGTGACACTAGTTATAGACTCCGATGCTTCACTTCAGGTTTACTGTATCCCTTGGACCTTCGTATTGACGATGAAACACAAAATTGCACCGGAATTAAATAGAAAAGGCACATCCCGACTTAGGTACATGTAGACCCACTCTTCCTACTGACTATGATTTGAACCATTCCTGTGACAGTAGTTATAGATTCCGATGCTTCACACCAGGTTTACTGTATCCCTTGGACCTTCTTATTGACAATGAACTCAGAAATGGCATCGGAATTAAATACAAAAGGCACAATGCCGACTTAAGGAAACTGACTCTTCTTACTGACTATGTTTTGAACCATTCCTGTGACACTAGCTATAGATTCCGATGTTTCACTTCAGGTTTACTGTATCCCTCTCACCTTCTTATTGACGATGAAACACAGAAATTGCATCGGAATTAAATAAAAAATGCACAATGCCGACTTAAGTACAAGAAGACTGACTCTTGTTACTGTCTATGTTTTGAACCATTCCTGTGACACTAGTTATAGCTTTCGATGCTACACTCCAGGTTTACTGTATCCCTTGGACCATCTTATTGATGATGAAACACAGAAATTGCATCGGAATTAAATACAAAAGGCACCATGCTGACTTAAGGACATGAAGACTGACTCTTCTTACTGACTTTGCTTTGAACCATTCCTGTGACACTAGTTCTAGATTCCGATGCCTGACTTCAGGTTTACTGTATCCCTTGGACCTTCTTATTGACGACGAAACACAGAAATTGCATCGGAATTAAACACAAAAGGCACAATGTCGTCTTAAGTACAAAAAGACTGACTCTTCTTACTGACTATGTTTTGAACCATTCCTGTGACACTAGTTATAGATTCCGATGCTCACTTCAGGTTTACTGTATCCCTCTGACCTTCTTATTGACGATGAAACACAGAAATTGCATCGGAATTAAATACAAAAGGCACAATGCCAATTAAGTACAAGAACACTGCCCCTTTTTACTGACTATGATTTGAACCATTCCTGTGACACTAGTTACAGATTCGGATGCTTCACTTCAGGTTTACTGTATCCCTCTGACCATCTTAGTGACGATGAAACACAGAAATTGCATCGGAATTAAATAGAAAAGGCACAATGCCGACTTAAGTACAAGACGACTGACTTTTCTTACTGTCAATGTTTTGAACCATTCCTGTGACACTAGTTATAGATTCCGATGCTTCACTTCAGGTCTACTGTATCCCTTGGAATTTCTTATTGACGATGACACAGAGGAATTGCATCGTAATTAAATACAAAAGGCACAATGCCGACATAAGTACAAGAAGACTGACTCTTCCTACTGTCTATGTTTTGAACCATTCCTGTGACACTAGTTATAGATTCCGATGCTTCACTTCAGGTTTACTGTATCCCTTGGACCTTCGAATAGACGATGAAACACAGAAATTACATCGGAATTAAATAGAAAAGGCACAATGCCGACTTAAGTACATGAAGACCGACTCTTCCTACTGACTATGTTTTGAACCATTCCTGTGACACTAGTTATAGATTCCGATGCTTCACTCCAGGTTTACTGTATCCCTTGGACCTTCTTATTGAAGATGAAACACAGAAATTGCATCGGAATTAAATACAAATGGCACAATGCCGACTTAAGTACATGATGACCGTCTCTTCTTACTGACTATGTTTTGAATCATTCCTGTGACACTAGTTATAGATTCCGATGCTTCACGTGAGTTTTACTGTATCCCTCTGACCTTCTTATTGACAATGAAACTCAGAAATTGCATCGGAATTAAATACAAAAGGCACAATGCCGACTTAAGTACAAGAAGACTGACTCTTCTTACTGTCTATGTTTTGAACCATTCCATTGACACTAGTTATAGATTCCGATGCTTCACTCCCAATTTACTGTATCCCTTGGACCTTGTTATTGACGATGAAACACAGAAATTGCATCGGAATTAAATAGAAAAGGCACAATGCCGACTTAAGTACAAGAAAACTGACTCTTCTTACTGACTATGTTTTGAACAATTCCTGTGACACTAGTTATAGATTCCGATGCTTCACCTCAGGTTTACTGTATCCCTTGGACCTTCGTATTGACGATGAAACACAGAAATTGCATCGGAATTAAATACAAAAGGCAAAATGCCGACTTAAGTACACGAAGACTGACTCTTCTTACTGACTATGTTTTGAACAATTCCTGTGATAGATTCCGATGCTTCAATTCAGGATTACTGTATCACTTGGACCTTCTTATTGACGATGAAACACAGAAATTGCAACGGAATTAAATACAAAAGGCACAATGCCGACTTAAGGACAAGAAGACTGACTCTTCTTACTGACTTTGTTTTGAACCATTCCTGTGACACTAGTTATAGATTTCGATGCTTCACTTTATTGTATCCCTCTGACGTTCTTTTTGACGATGAAACACAGAAATTGCATCGGAATTAAATAGAAAAGGCACAATGTCGACTTAAGTACAAGAAGACTGACTCATCTTACTGTCTATGTTTTGAACCATTCCTGTGACACTAGTTATAGATTCCGATGCTTCACTCCAGGTTCACTGTATCCCTTGGACCTTCTTATTGACGATGAAACACAGAAATTGCATAGGAATTAAATACAAAAGGCACAATACCGACTTAAGTACATGAAGACTGACTCTTCTGACTGTCTATGTTTTGAACAATTCCTGTGACACTAGTTATGGATTCCGATGCTTCACTACAGGTTTACTGTATCCCTTTGACCTTCTTATTGACGATGAAACACAGAAATAGCAACGGAATTAAATACAAAAGGCACAATTCCAACTTAAGTACAAGAAGAAGTGACTCTTCCAATTGTCAATGTTTTGAACCATTCCTGTGACCCTAGTTATAGATTCCGATGCTTCACTTCAGGTTTACTGTATCCCTCTGACCTTCTTATTGACGATGAAACACAGAAATTGCATCGGAATTAAATACAAAAGGCACAATGCCGACTTAAGTACAAGAAGACTGACTCTTCTTAATGTCTATGTTTTGAACCATTCCTGCGACACTAGGTATAGATTCCGATGCTTCACTTCAGGTTTAATGTATCCCTTGGACCTTCTTATTGACGATGAAACACAGAAATTGCATCGGAATTAAACACAAAAGGCACAATGTCGTCTTAAGTACAAAAAGACTGACTCTTCTTACTGACTATGTTTTGAACCATTCCTGTGACACTAGTTATAGATTCCAATGCTCACTTCAGGTTTACTGTATCCCTCTGACCTTCTTATTGACGATGAAACACAGAAATTGCATCGGAATTAAATACAAAAGGCACAATGCCGACTTAAGTACAAGAACACTGACTCTTTTTACTGACTATGTTTTGAACCATTCCTGTGACAATAGTTATAGATTCGGATGCTTCACTTCAGGTTTACTGTATCCCTCTGACCATCTTATTGGCGATGAAACACAGAAATTGCATCGGAATTAAATAGAAAATGCACAATGCAGAGTTAAGTACAAGACGACTGACTTTTCTTACTGTCAATGTTTTGACCATTCCTGTGACACTAGTTATAGATTCCGATGCTTCACTTCAGGTTTACTGTATCCCTTGGACCTTCTTATTGACGATGAAATACAGAAATTCATCGGAATTAAATACAAAAGGCACAATGCCGACTTAAGTACAAGAAGACTGACTCATCCTACTGTCTATGTTTTGAACCATTCCTGTGACACTAGTTATAGACTCCGATGCTTCACTTCAGGTTTACTGTATCCCTTGGACCTTCGTATTGACGATGAAACACAAAATTGCATCGGAATTAAATAGAAAAGGCACATCCCGAGTTAGGTACATGTAGACCCACTCTTCCTACTGACTATGATTTGAACCATTCCTGTGACAGTAGTTATAGATTCCGATGCTTCACTCCAGGTTTACTGTATCCCTTGGACCTTCTTATTGACGATGAAACACAGAAATGGCATCGGAATTAAATACAAAAGGCACAATGCCGACTTAAGTACAAGAAGACTGACACTTCTTACTGACTATGTTTTGAACCATTCCTGTGACACTAGCTATAGATTCCGATGCTTCACTTCAGGTTTACTGTATCCCTCTGACCTTCTTATTGATGATGAAACACAGAAATTGCATCGGAATTAAATAAAAAATGCACAATGCCGACTAAAGTACAAGAAGACTGACTCTTGTTACTGTCTATGTTTTGAACCATTCCTGTGACACTAGTTATAGATTCCGATGCTACACTCCAGGTTTACTGTATCCCTTGGACCTTCTTATTGATGATGAAACACAGAAATTGCATCGGAATTAAATACAAAAGGCACAATGCCGACTTAAGGACAAGAAGACTGACTCTTCTTACTGACTTTGTTTTGAACCATTCCTGTGACACTAGTTATAGATTCCGATGCCTCACTTCAGGTTTACTGTATCCCTTGGACCTTCTTATTGACGATGAAACACAGAAATTGCATCGGAATTAAATACAAAAGGCACAATGCCGACTTAAGTACATGAAGACCGACTCTTCTTACTGACTATGATTTCAACCAATCCTGTGACACTAGTTGTAGATTCCGATGCTTCACGTGATTTTTACTGTATCCCTTGGACCTTCGTATTGACGATGAAACACAGAAATTGCATCGGAATTAAATACAAAAGGCACAATGCCGACTTAAGGACAAGAAGACTGACTCTTCTTACTGACTATGTTTTGGACCATTCGTGTGAAACTAGCTATAGATTCCGATGCTCACTTCAGGTTTACTGTATCCCTCTGACCTTCTTATTGACGATGAAACACAGAAATTGCATCGGAATTAAATACAAAAGGCACAATGCCGACTTAAGTACAAGAACACTGACTCTTTTTACTGACTATGATTTGAACCATTCCTGTGACACTAGTTATAGATTCGGATGCTTCACTTCAGGTTTACTGTATCCCTCTGACCATCTTAGTGACGATGAAACACAGAAATTGCATCGGAATTAAATGGAAAAGGCACAATGCCGACTTAAGTACAAGACGACTGACTTTTCTTACTGTCAATGTTTTGAACCATTCCTGTGACACTAGTTATAGATTCCGATGCTTCACTTCAGGTCTACTGTATCCCTTGGACCTTCTTATTGACGATGAAACACAGGAATTGCATCGTAATTAAATACAAAAGGCACAATGCCGACTTAAGTACAAGAAGACTGCCTCTTCCTACTGTCTATGTTTTGAACCATTCCTGTGACACTAGTTATAGATTCCGATGCTTCACTTCATGTTTACTGTATCCCTTGGACCTTCGAATAGACGACGAAACACAGAAATTACATCGGAATTAAATAGAAAAGGCACAATGCCGACTTAAGTACATGCAGACCGACTCTTCCTACTGACTATGTTTTGAACCATTCCTGTGACACTAGTTAAAGATTCCGATGCTTCACTCCAGGTTTACTGTATCCCTTGGACCTTCTTATTGAAGATGAAACACAGAAATTGCATCGGAATTAAATACAAATGGCACAATGCCGACTTAAGTACATGATGACCGTCTCTTCTTACTGACTATGTTTTGAATCATTCCTGTGACACTAGTTATAGATTCCGATGCTTCACGTGAGTTTTACTGTATCCCTCTGACCTTCTTATTGACAATGAAACTCAGAAATTGCATCGGAATTAAATACAAAAGGCACAATGCCGATTTAAGTACAAGAACACTGACTCTTTTTACTGACTATGATTTGAACCATTCCTGTGACACTAGTTATAGATTCGGATGCTTCACTTCAGGTTTACTGTATCCCTCTGACCATCTTAGTGACGATGAAACACAGAAATTGCATCGGAATTAAATGGAAAAGGCACAATGCCGACTTAAGTACAAGACGACTGACTTTTCTTACTGTCAATGTTTTGAACCATTCCTGTGACACTAGTTATAGATTCCGATGCTTCACTTCAGGTCTACTGTATCCCTTGGACCTTCTTATTGACGATGAAATACAGAAATTCATCGGAATTAAATACAAAAGGCACAATGCCGACTTAAGTACAAGAAGACTGACTCATCCTACTGTCTATGTTTTGAACCATTCCTGTGACACTAGTTATAGATTCCGATGCTTCACTTCAGGTTTACTGTATCCCTTGGACCTTCTTATTGACGATGAAATACAGAAATTCATCGGAATTAAATACAAAAGGCACAATGCCGACTTAAGTACAAGAAGACTGACTCATCCTACTGTCTATGTTTTGAACCATTCCTGTGACACTAGTTATAGACTCCGATGCTTCACTTCAGGTTTACTGTATCCCTTGGACCTTCGTATTGACGATGAAACACAAAATTGCATCGGAATTAAATAGAAAAGGCACATCCCGAGTTAGGTACATGTAGACCCACTCTTCCTACTGACTATGATTTGAACCATTCCTGTGACAGTAGTTATAGATTCCGATGCTTCACTCCAGGTTTACTGTATCCCTTGGACCTTCTTATTGACGAAGAAACACAGAAATGGCATCGGAATTAAATACAAAAGGCACAATGCCGACTTAAGGACAAGAAGACTGACACTTCTTACTGACTATGTTTTGAACCATTCCTGTGACACTAGCTATAGATTCCGATGCTTCACTTCAGGTTTACTGTATCCCTCTGACCTTCTTATTGATGATGAAACACAGAAATTGCATCGGAATTAAATAAAAAATGCACAATGCCGACTAAAGTACAAGAAGACTGACTCTTGTTACTGTCTATGTTTTGAACCATTCCTGTGACACTAGTTATAGATTCCGATGCTACACTCCAGGTTTACTGTATCCCTTGGACCTTCTTATTGATGATGAAACACAGAAATTGCATCGGAATTAAATACAAAAGGCACAATGCCGACTTAAGGACAAGAAGACTGACTCTTCTTACTGACTTTGTTTTGAACCATTCCTGTGACACTAGTTATAGATTCCGATGCCTCACTTCAGGTTTACTGTATCCCTTGGACCTTCTTATTGACGATGAAACACAGAAATTGCATCGGAATTAAATACAAAAGGCACAATGCCGACTTAAGTACATGAAGACCGACTCTTCTTACTGACTATGATTTCAACCAATCCTGTGACACTAGTTGTAGATTCCGATGCTTCACGTGATTTTTACTGTATCCCTTGGACCTTCGTATTGACGATGAAACACAGAAATTGCATCGGAATTAAATACAAAAGGCACAATGCCGACTTAAGGACAAGAAGACTGACTCTTCTTACTGACTATGTTTTGGACCATTCGTGTGAAACTAGCTATAGATTCCGATGCTCACTTCAGGTTTACTGTATCCCTCTGACCTTCTTATTGACGATGAAACACAGAAATTGCATCGGAATTAAATACAAAAGGCACAATGCCGACTTAAGTACAAGAACACTGACTCTTTTTACTGACTATGATTTGAACCATTCCTGTGACACTAGTTATAGATTCGGATGCTTCACTTCAGGTTTACTGTATCCCTCTGACCATCTTAGTGACGATGAAACACAGAAATTGCATCGGAATTAAATGGAAAAGGCACAATGCCGACTTAAGTACAAGACGACTGACTTTTCTTACTGTCAATGTTTTGAACCATTCCTGTGACACTAGTTATAGATTCCGATGCTTCACTTCAGGTCTACTGTATCCCTTGGACCTTCTTATTGACGATGAAACACAGGAATTGCATCGTAATTAAATACAAAAGGCACAATGCCGACTTAAGTACAAGAAGACTGCCTCTTCCTACTGTCTATGTTTTGAACCATTCCTGTGACACTAGTTATAGATTCCGATGCTTCACTTCATGTTTACTGTATCCCTTGGACCTTCGAATAGACGACGAAACACAGAAATTACATCGGAATTAAATAGAAAAGGCACAATGCCGACTTAAGTACATGCAGACCGACTCTTCCTACTGACTATGTTTTGAACCATTCCTGTGACACTAGTTAAAGATTCCGATGCTTCACTCCAGGTTTACTGTATCCCTTGGACCTTCTTATTGAAGATGAAACACAGAAATTGCATCGGAATTAAATACAAATGGCACAATGCCGACTTAAGTACATGATGACCGTCTCTTCTTACTGACTATGTTTTGAATCATTCCTGTGACACTAGTTATAGATTCCGATGCTTCACGTGAGTTTTACTGTATCCCTCTGACCTTCTTATTGACAATGAAACTCAGAAATTGCATCGGAATTAAATACAAAAGGCACAATGCCGATTTAAGTACAAGAAGACTGACTCTTCTTACTGTCTATGTTTTGAACCATTCCATTGACACTAGTTATAGATTCCGATGCTTCACTCCCAATTTACTGTATCCCTTGGACCTTGTTATTGACGATGAAACACAGAAATTGCATCGGAATTAAATACAAAAGGCACAATGCCGACTTAAGGACAAGAAGACTGACTCTTCTTACTGACTTTGTTTTGAACCATTCCTGTGACAGTAGTTATAGATTTCGATGCTTCACTTCAGGATTATTGTATCCCTCTGACGTTCTTTTTGACGATGAAACACAGAAATTGCATCGGAATTAAATAGAAAAGGCACAATGTCAACTTAGGTACAAGAAGACTGACTCATCTTACTGTCTATGTTTTGAACCATTCCTGTGACACTAGTTATAGATTCCGATGCTTCACTCCAGGTTCACTGTATCCCTTGGACCTTCTTATTGACGATGAAACACAGAAATTGCATAGGAATTAAATATAAAAGCAACAATACCGACTTAAGTACAAGAAGACTGACTCTTCTTACTGTCTATGTTTTGAACAATTCCTGTGACACTAGTTATGGATTCTGATGCTTCACTACAGGTTTACTGTATCCCTTTGACCTTCTTATTGACGATGAAACACAGAAATTGCAACGGAATTAAATACAAAAGGCACAATTCCAACTTAAGTACAAGAAGAAGTGACTCTTCCAATTGTCAATGTTTTGAACTATTCCTGTGACCCTAGTTATAGATTCCGATGCTTCACTTCAGGTTTACTGTATCCCTCTGACCTTCTTATAGACGATGAAACACAGAAATTGCATCGGAATTAAATACAAAAGGCACAATGCCGACTTAAGTACAAGAAGACTGACTCTTCTTAATGTCTATGTTTTGAACCATTCCTGTGACACTAGGTATAGATTCCGATGCTTCACTTCAGGTTTAATGTATCCCTTGGACCTTCTTATTGACGATGAAACACAGAAATTGCATCGGAATTAAACACAAAAGGCACAATGTCGTCTTAAGTACAAAAAGACTGACTCTTCTTACTGACTATGTTTTGAACCATTCCTGTGACACTAGTTATAGATTCCGATGCTCACTTCAGGTTTACTGTATCCCTCTGACCTTCTTATTGACGATGAAACACAGAAATTGCATCGGAATTAAATACAAAAGGCACAATGCCGACTTATGTACAAGAACACTGACTCTTTTTACTGACTATGTTTTGAACCATTCCTGTGACAATAGTTATAGATTCGGATGCTTCACTTCAGGTTTACTGTATCCCTCTGACCATCTTATTGACGATGAAACACAGAAATTGCATCGGAATTAAATAGAAAAGGCACAATGCCGAGTTAAGTACAAGACGACTGACTTTTCTTACTGTCAATGTTTTGACCATTCCTGTGACACTAGTTATAGATTCCGATGCTTCACTTCAGGTTTACTGTATCCCTTGGACCTTCTTATTGACGTTGAAATACAGAAATTGCATCGGAATTAAATACAAAAGGCACAATGCCGACTTAAGTACAAGAAGACTGACTCTTCCTACTGTCTATGTTTTGAACCATTCCTGTGACACTAGTTATAGACTCCGATGCTTCACTTCAGGTTAACTGTATCCCTTGGACCTTCGTATTGACGATGAAACACAAAATTGCATCGGAATTAAATAGAAAAGGCGCATCCCGAGTTAGGTACATGTAGACCCACTCTTCCTACTGACTATGATTTGAACCATTCCTGTGACAGTAGTTATAGATTCCGATGCTTCACCCCAGGTTTACTGTATCCCTTGGACCTTCTTATTGACGATGAAACACAGAAATGGCATCGGAATTAAATACAAAAGGCACAATGCCGACTTAAGGACAAGTAGACTGACTCTTCTTACTGACTTTGTTTTGAACCATTCCTGTGACACTAGTTATAGATTTCGATGCTTCACTTCAGGATTATTGTATCCCTCTGACGTTCTTTTTGACGATGAAACACAGAAATTGCATCGGAATTAAATAGAAAAGGCACAATGTCAACTTAAGTACAAGAAGACTGACTCATCTTACTGTCTATGTTTTGAACCATTCCTGTGACACTAGTTATAGATTCCGATGCTTCACTCCAGGTTCACTGTATCCCTTGGACCTTCTTATTGACGATGAAACACAGAAATTGCATAGGAATTAAATATAAAAGGCACAATACCGACTTAAGTACAAGAAGACTGACTCTTCTTACTGTCTATGTTTTGAACAATTCCTGTGACACTAGTTATGGATTCCGATGCTTCACTACAGGTTTACTGTATCCCTTTGACCGTCTTATTGATGATGAAACACAGAAATTGCAACGGAATGAAATACAAAAGGCACAATTCCAACTTAAGTACAAGAAGAAGTGACTCTTCCAATTGTCAATGTTTTGAACCATTCCTGTGACCCTAGTTATAGATTCCGATGCTTCACTTCAGGTTTACTGTATCCCTCTGACCTTCTTATTGACGATGAAACACAGAAATTGCATCGGAATTAAATACAAAAGGCACAATGCCGACTTAAGTACAAGAAGACTGACTCTTCTTAATGTCTATGTTTTGGACCATTCCTGTGACACTAGGTATAGATTCCGATGCTTCACTTCAGGTTTAATGTATCCCTTGGACCTTCTTATTGACGATGAAACACAGAAATTGCACCGGAATTAAACACAAAAGGCACAATGTCGTCTTAAGTACAAAAAGACTGACTCTTCTTACTGACTATGTTTTGAACCATTCCTGTGACACTAGTTATAGATTCCGATGCTCACTTCAGGTTTACTGTATCCCTCTGACCTTCTTATTGACGATGAAACACAGAAATTGCATCGGAATTAAATACAAAAGGCACAATGCCGACTTAAGTACAAGAACACTGACTCTTTTTACTGACTATGTTTTGAACCATTCCTGTGACAATAGTTATAGATTCGGATGCTTCACTTCAGGTTTACTGTATCCCTCTGACCATCTTATTGACGATGAAACACAGAAATTGCATCGGAATTAAATAGAAAAGGCACAATGCCGAGTTAAGTACAAGACGACTGACTTTTCTTACTGTCAATGTTTTGACCATTCCTGTGACACTAGTTATAGATTCCGATGCTTCACTTCAGGTTTACTGTATCCCTTGGACCTTCTTATTGACGTTGAAATACAGAAATTGCATCGGAATTAAATACAAAAGGCACAATGCCGACTTAAGTACAAGAAGACTGACTCTTCCTACTGTCTATGTTTTGAACCATTCCTGTGACACTAGTTATAGACTCCGATGCTTCACTTCAGGTTTACTGTATCCCTTGGACCTTCGTATTGACGATGAAACACAAAATTGCATCGGAATTAAATAGAAAAGGCACATCCCGAGTTAGGTACATGTAGACCCACTCTTCCTACTGACTATGATTTGAACCATTCCTGTGACAGTAGTTATAGATTCCGATGCTTCACTCCAGGTTTACTGTATCCCTTGGACCTTCTAATTGACGATGAAACACAGAAATGGCATCGGAATTAAATACAAAAGGCACAATGCCGACTTAAGGACAAGAAGACTGACTCTTCCTACTGACTATGTTTTGAACCATTCCTGTGACACTAGCTATAGATTCCGATGCTTCACTTCAGGTTTACGGTATCCCTCTGACCTTCGTATTGATGATGAAACACAGAAATTGCATCGGAATTAAATAAATAATGCACAATGCCGACTTAAGTACAAGAAGACTGACTCTTGTTACTGTCTATGTTTTGAACCATTCCTGTGACACTAGTTATAGATTCCGATGCTACACTCCAGGTTTACTGTATCCCTTGGACCTTCTTATTGATGATGAAACACAGAAATTGCATCGGAATTAAATACAAAAGGCACAATGCCGACTTAAGGACAAGAAGACTGACTCTTCTTACTGACTTTGTTTTGAACCATTCCTGTGACACTAGTTATAGATTCCGATGCCTCACTTCAGGTTTACTGTATCCCTTGGACCTTCTTATTGACGATGAAACACAGAAATTGCATCGGAATTAAATACAAAAGGCACAATGCCGACTTAAGTACATGAAGACCGACTCTTCTTACTGACTATGATTTGAACCAATCCTGTGACACTAGTTATAGATTCCGATGCTTCACGTGATTTTTACTGTATCCCTTGGACCTTCGTATTGACGATGAAACACAGAAATTGCATCGGAATTAAATACAAAAGGCACAATGCCGACTCAAGGACAAGAAGACTGACTCTTCTTACTGACTATGTTTTGGACCATTCGTGTGAAACTAGCTATAGATTCTGATGCTTCACTTCAGGTTTACTGTATCCCTCTGACCTTCTTATTGACGATGAAACACAGAAATTGCATCGGAATTAAATACAAAAGGCACAATACTGACCAAAGTACAAGAAGAGTGACTCTTCTTACTGTCTATGTTTTGAACCATTCCATTGACACTAGTTATAGATTCCGATGCTTCACTCCAGGTTAACTGTATACCTTGGACCTTGTTATTTACGATGAAACACAGAAACTGCATCGGAATTAAATAGAAAAGGCACAATGCCGACTTAAATACAAGAAGACTGACTCTTCTTACTGTCTATGTTTTGAACAATTCCTGTGACACTAGATATAGATTCCGATGCTTCATGTCAGATCTATTGTATCCCTTGGACCTTCTTATTGACGATGAAACACAGAAATTGCATCGGAATTAAATACAAAAGGCACAATGGCGACTTAAGTACACGAAGACTGACCCCTCTTACTGTCTATGTTTTAACGCATTCCTGTGACACTAGTTATAGATTCCGATGCTTCACTCAAGGTTTACTGTATCCCTTGGACCTTCTTATTGACGATGAAACACAGAAATGGCATCGGAATTAAATACAAAAGGCACAATGCCGACTTAAGGACAAGAAGACTGACTCTTCTTACTGACTTTGTTTTGAACCATTACTGTGACACTAGTTATAGATTCGGATGCTTCACTTCAGGTTTACTGTATCCCTCTGACCTTCTTATTGACGATCAAACACAGAAATTGCATCGGAATTTAATAGAAAAGGCACAATGCCGACTTAAGTACAAGACGACTGACTTTTCTTACTGTCTATGTTTTGAACCATTCCTATGACACTAGTTATAGATTCCGATGCTTCACTTCAGGTTTACTGTATCCCTTGGACCTTCTTATTGACGATGTAACACAGAAATTGCATCGGAATTAATTACAAAAGGCACAAAGCCGACTTAAGTACAAGAAGACCGACTCTTCCTACTGACTATGTTTTGAACCATTCCTGTGACACTAGTTATAGATTCCGTTGCTTCACTCCAGGTTTACTGTATCCCTTGGACCTTCTTATTGACAATGAAACACAGTAATGGCATCGGAATTAAATACAAAAGGCACAATGACGACTTAAGTAGAAGAAGACTGACTCTTCTTTCTGACTATGCTTTGAACCATTCCTGTGACACTAGTTATAGATTCCGCTGCTTCACTTCAGGTTTACTGTATCCCTTGGACCATCTTATTGTCGATGAAACACAGAAATTGCATCGGAATTAAATCCAAAAGGCAAAATGGCGACTTAATTACACGAAGACTGACTCATCTTACTGTCTATACTTTGAACCATTCCTGTGACACTAGTTATATATTCCGATGCTACACTCCAGGTTTACTATTTGCCTTGGACCTTCTTATTGACGATGAAACACAGAAATTGCATCGGAATTAAATACAAAAGGCACAATGCCGACTTATGGACAAGAAGACTGACTCTTCTTACTGACTTTCTTTTGAACCATTCCTGTGACACTAGATATAGATTACGATGCTTCATGTCAGGTCTGCTGTATCCCTTGGACCTTCTTATTGACGATGAAACACAGAAATTGCATTGGAATTAAATACAAAAGGCACAATGCCGACTTAAGTTCAAGAAGACTGACTCTTCTTACTGTCTATGATTTGGACCATTCCTGTGACTCTAGTTATAGATTCCGACGCTTCACTCCAGGTTTACTGTATCCCTGGGACCTTCTTATTGACGATGACACACAGAAATTGCATCGGAATTAAATACAAAATGCACAATGCCGACTTAAGTACAAGGAGACTGACTCTTCCAACTGACTATGATTTGAACCATTCCTGTGACACTACTTATAGACTCCGAAGCTTCACTTCCTGTTACTGTATCCCTTGGACCTTCGTATTGACGATGAAACACAGAAATTGCATCGGAATTAAATACAAAAGGCACAATGCCGACTTAAGTACAAGAAGCCTGACTCTTCCTACTGTCTATGTTTTGAACCATTCCTGTGACACTAGTTATAGACTCCGATGCTTCACTTCAGGTTTACTGTATCCCTTGGACCTTCGTATTGCCGATGAAACACAAAATTGCAGCGGAATTATATAGAAAAGGCACATCCCGACATGGGTACATGTAGACCCACTCTTCCTACTGACTATGATTTGAACCATTGCTGTGACAGTAGTTATAGATTCCGATGCCTCACTTCAGGTTTACTGTATCCCTTGGACATTCTTATTGACGATGAAACACAGAAATTGCATCGGAATTAAATACAAAAGGCACAATGCCGACCTAAGTACATGAAGACCGACTCTTCCTACTGACTATGTTTTGAACCAATCCTGTGACACTATTTATAGATTCCGTTGCTTCACTCCAGGTTTACTGTATCCCTTGGACCTTCTTATTGACAATGAAACACAGATATTGCATCGGAATTAAATACAAAAGGCACAATGATGACTTATGTAGAAGAAGACTGACTCTTCTTACTGACTACGCTTTGAACCATTCCGGTGACACTAGTTATAGATTCCGATGCTTCACTTCAGGTTTACTGTATCCCTTGGACCTTCTTATTGACGATGAAACACAGAAATTGCATCGGAATTAAATACAGAAGACACAATGCTGACTTAAGTACAAGAAGACTGACTCTTCTTACTGTCTATATTTTGAACCATTCCTATGACACTAGTCATAGATTCCGATTCTTCACTTCAGGTTTACTGTATCACTTGGACCTTCTTATTGACGATGAAACACAGAAATTGCATCGGAATTAGATACAAAAGGCACAATGCCGACTTAAGGACAAGAAGACTGACTCTTCGTACTGACTTTGTTTTGACCCATTCCTGTGGCACTAGTTATAGATTCCGATGCTTCACTTCCCGTTTACTGTATCCCTTTTACCTTCTTATTGACGATGAAACACAGATATTGCATCGGAATTAAATACAAAAGCAAAATGCCAACTTTAGTACACGAAGACTGACTCTTCTTACTGTCTTTGTTTTGAACCATTCCTGTGACACTAGTCATAGATTCCGATGCTTCACTTCAGGTTTACTGTATCACTTAGACCTTCTTATTGACGAAGAAACACAGAAATTGCATCGGAATTAAATACAAAAGGCACAATGCCAACTTCAGGACAAGAAGACTGACACTTCTTACTGACTTTGTTTTAAACCATTCCTGTGACACTACTTATAGATTTCGATGCTTCACTTCAGGTTTATTGGATTCCTCTGTTCTTCTTATTGACGATGAAACACAGAAATTGCATCGGAATTAAATAGAAAAGGCACAATGTCGACTTAAGTACAAGAAGACTGACTCTTCTTACTGTCTATGTTTTGAATGATTCCTGTGACACTAGTTATAGATACCGTTCCTTCACTCCAGGTTTACTGTATCCCTTGGACCTTCTTTTTGACGATGAAATACAGAAATTGCATCGAAATTAAATAGAAAAGGCACAATGCCGACTTAAGTACCTGAAGACTGACTCTATCTTACTGAGTATGCTTTGAACCATTCCTGTGACACTAGTTATAGATTTCGATGCTTCACTTAACGTTTATTGTATCCCTCTGACCGTCTTATTGACGATGAAACACAGAAATTGCATCGGAACTAAATAGAAAAGGCACAATGTCGACTTAGGTACAAGAAGACTGACTCTTCTTATTGTCTATGTTTTGAACCATTCCTGTGACACTTGTTATAGATTCCGATACTTCACTCCAGGTTTACTGTATCCCTTGGACCTATTTATTGACGATGAAACACAGAAATAGCATACGAATTAAATAGAAAAGGAACAATGCCGACTTAAGTACAAGAAGACTGACTCTTCGTACTGACTATGTTTTGAACCATTCCTGTGACACTAGTTATAGATTCCGATGCTTCACTTCAGGTTTACTGTATTTCTTGGACCTTCCCATTGACGATAAAACACAGAAATTGCATCGGAATTAAATACAAAAGGCACAATGCCGAATTAAATACAAGAAGACTGACTCTTCCTACTGTCTATGTTTTGAACCATTCCTGTGACACAAGTTTTGGTTTCCGATGCTTCACTTCAGGTTTACTGTATCCCTCTTACCCTCTTATTGACGATGAAACACAGAAATTGCATCGGAATTAAATACAAAAGGCACAATGCCACCTTAAGGACAAGAAGACTGACTCTTTTTACTGACTATCTTTTGAACCATTCCTGTGACACTAGTTATAGATTCGGATGCTTCACTTCAGGTTTACTGTATCCCTCTGACCTTCTTATTGAAGATGAAACACAGAAATTGCATCGGAATTAAATAGAAATGGCACAATGCCGACTTAAATACAAGAAGACTGACACTTCTTACTGACTATGTTTTGAACCATTCCTGTGACACTAGTTATAGATTCCGATGCTTCACTTCAGGTTTACTGTATCCCCTGGAGCTTCATATTGACGATGAAACACAGAAATTGCATCGGAATTAAATCCAAAAGGCAAAATGCCGACTTAAGTACACCGACTCTACTTACTCTCTATGTTTTGAACTATTTCTGTGACACTAGTTATATACACCCATGCTCACTTCAGGTTTACTGTATCCCTCTGACGTTCTTATTGACGATGAAACACAGAAATTGCATCGGAATTATATACAAAAGGCGCAATGCCGACTTAAGTAAAAGAACACTGACTCTTTTTACTGACTATGTTTTGAACCATTTACGTGACACTAGTTATAGATTCAAATGCGTCACTTCAGGTTTACTGTATCCCTCTGACCTTCTTATTGAAGATGAAACACAGAAATTGCATCGGAATTAAATACAAAATCCACAATGCCGACTTAAGTACAAGAAGACTGACTCATCTTACTGACTTTTTTTGAACCATTCCTGTGACACTAGTTATAGATTCCGATGCTTCACTTCAGGTTTACTGTATCCCTTGCACCTTCTTATTGACGATGAAACACGGAAATTGCATCGCAATTAAATACAAAAGGCACAATGCCGCCTTAAGTACACGAAGACTGTCTGTTCTTACTGTCTATGTTTTGACCCATTCCTGTGGCACTAGTTATAGATTCCGATGCTTCACTCCAGGTTTACTGTATCCCATGGACCTTCTTACTGACGATGAAACACAGAAATTGCATCGGAATTAAACACAAAAAAATGCACAATGTTGACATAAGTACAAAAAGACTGACTTTTCTTACAGACTATGTTTTGAACCATTCCTGTGACACTAGTTATAGATTCCGATGCTCACTTCAGGTTTACTGTATCCCTCTGACGTTCTTATTGACAATAAAACACAGAAACTGCATCGGAATTGTATACAAAAAGCTCAATACCGACGTAAGTACAAGAACACTGACTCGTTTTACTGTCTATGTTTTGAACCATTCCTGTGACACTAGTTATAGATTCGGAGGCTTCACTTCAGGTTTACTGTATCCCTCTGACCTTCTCATTGAAGATGAAACACAAAAATTGCATCGGATTTAAATAGAAAAGGCACAATACCGACTTAAGTACAAGAAGACTGACTCTTCCTACTGTCTATGTTTTGAACCATTCCTGTGACACTAGTTTTGGATTACGATGCTTCATTTCAGGTTTACTGCATCCCTCTTACCTTCTTATTGACGATGAAACACAGAAATTGCATCGGAATTAAATGCAAAAGGGACAATGCCGACTTAACTACAAGAAGACTGACTCTTCCTACTGTCTATGATTTGAACCATTCCTGTGACACTAATTATTGATTCCGATGATTCTCTTCAGGTTTACTGTATCCCTCTGACCTTAATGCCGATGATACACAGAAATTGCATCGGAATTAAATACAAAAGGCACAATGCCGACTTCAGTACAAGAGAACTGACTCTTCTTGCTGACTATGTTTTACACCATTCCTGTGACACTAGTTATAGATTCCGATGCTTCACTTCAGGTTTACTGTCTCCCTTGTACCTTCTTATTGACGATGAAACACAGATATTGCATCGGAATTATATACAAAAGTAAAAATGCTAACTTAAGTACACGAAGACTGACTCTTTCTACTGTCTTTGTTTTGAACCATTCCTGTGACACTAATCATAGATTCCGATGCTTCACTTCAGGTTTACTGTATCACTTGGACCTTCTTATTGACGAAGAAACACAGAAATTGCATCGGAATTAAATACAAAAAGCACAATGCCGACTTAAGGACAAGAAGACTGACACTTCTTACTGACTTTGTTTTAAACCATTCCTGTGACACTACTTATAGATTCCGATGCTTCACTTCAGGTTTATTGGATCCCTCTGGCCTTCTTATTGACGATGAAACACAGAAATTGCATCGGAATTAAATAGAAAAGGCACAATGCCGACTTAAGTACATGAAGACTGACTCTTCATACTGAGTATGCTTTGAACCATTCCTGTGACACTAGTTATAGATTCCGATGCTTCACTTCAGGTTTACTGTATACCTTGGACGTTCCTATTGACGATGAAACACAGAAATTGCATCGGAATTAAATACAAAAGGCACAATGCCGACTTAAGTACAAGAAGACTGACTCTTCCTACTGTCTATGTTTTGAACCATTAATGTGACACTAGTTTTGGATTCCGATGCTTCACTTCAGGTTTACTGTATCCCTCTTACCTTCATATTGACAATGAAACACAGAAATAGCATCGGAATTAAATACAAAAGGCACAATGCCGACTTAAGTACAAGAAGACATGCTCTTGCTATTGTCTATGCTTTGAACCAATCCTGTGACACTAGTTATAGATTCCGATGCTTCTCTTCAGGTTTGCTGTATCCCTCTGACCTTAATGCCGATGAAACACAGAAATTGCATCGGAATTAAATACAAAAGGCACAATGCCGACTTAAGATCAAGAAAACTGACTCTTCTTACTGTCTATGTTTTGGACAATTCCTGTGACTCTAGTTATAGATTCCGATGCTTCACTTCAGGTTTACTGTATCCCTCTGACCTTCGTATTGACGAAGAAACACAGAAAATGCATCGGAATTAAATACAAATGGCACAATGCCGACTTAAGTACAAGAAGACTGACTCTTCTTACTGTCTATGTTTAAAACCACTCCTGTGACACTAGCTATAGATTCGGATGCTTCACTTCAGGTTCACTGTATCCCTCTGACCTTCTTATTGACGATGAAACACAGAAATTGCATCGGAATTAAATAGAAAACTCACAATGACGACTTAAGTACAAGAAGACTGACTCTTCTTACTGTCTATGTTTTGAACCATTTCTGTGACACTAGTTATAGATTCCGATGCTTCACTTCAGGTTTACTGTATCCCTTGGATCTTCTTGTTGACGATGAAACACAGAAATTGCATCGGAATTAAATACAATAAGCACAATACCGACTTAAGTACAAGAGGACTGACTCTTCTTACTGTCTATGTTTTGAACCATTCCCGTGACACTAGTTATGGATTCGGATGCTTCACTTCAGGTATACTGTATCCCTCTGATCTTCTTATTGACGATGACACACAGAAATTGCATCGGAATTAAATACAAAAGGCACAATGCCGACTTAAGGACAAGAAGACTGACTCTTCTTACTGACTTTGTTTTGACCCATTCCTGTGACTCTAGTTATAGATATCGATGCTTCACTTCAGGTTTACTGTATCCCTTGGACCTTCTTATTGACGATGAAACACAGACATTGCATCGGAATTAAACACAAAAGGCACAATGTCGACTTAAGTACAAAAAGACTGACTCTTCTTACTGACTATGTTTTGAACCATTCTTGTGACACTAGTTATAGATTCCGAAGCTCACTTTAGGTTTACTTTATCCCTTAGACCTTATTTTTGACGATGAAACACAGAAATTGCATCGGAATTAAATACAAAAAGCACAATACCGACTTAAGTACAAGAAGACTGACTCTTCCTACTGTCAATGATTTGAACCATTCCTGTGACACTAGTTATAGATTCCGATGCTCACTTCAGGTTTACTGTATCCCTCTGACGTTTTTATTGACGATGAAACACAGAAATTGAACCGGAATTATATACAAAAGGCTCAATGCCGATTTAAGTACAAGAACACTGACTCTTTTTACTGACTATGTTTTGAACCATTCCTGTGACACTAGTTATAGATTCAAATGCGTCACTTCAGGTTTACTGTATCCCTCTGACCATCTTATTGAAGATGAAACACAGAAATTGCATCGGAATTAAATACAAAAGGCACAATGCCGACTTAAGGACAAGAAGACTGACTCTTCTTACTGACTTCTTTTGAACCATTCCTGTGACACTAGTTATAGATTCCGATGCTTCACTTCAGGTTTACTGTATCCCTTGGACCTTCTTATTGACGATGAAACACAGAAATTGCATCGGAATTAAATACAAAAGGCACAATGCCGACTTAACTTCAAGAAGACTGACTCTTCCTACTGTCTATGTTTTGAACCATTCCTGTGACACTAATTATTGATTCCGATGATTCTCTTCAGGTTTACTGTATCCCTCTGACCTTAATGCCGATGAAACACTTAAATTGCATCGGATTTAAATACAAAATGTACAATGCCGACTTAAGTACAAGAAAACTGACTATTCTTGCTGACTATGTTTTAAACCACTCCTGTGACACTAGTTATAGATTCCGATGCTTCACTTCAGGTTTATTGGATCCCTGTGACCTTCGTATTGACGATGAAACACAGAAATTGCATCGGAATTAAACACAAATGGCACAATGCCGACTTAAGTACAAGAAGACTGACACTTCTTACTGTCTATGTTTAAAACTACTCCTGTGACACTAGTCATAGATTCGGATGCTTCACTTCAGGTTCACTGTATCCCTCTGACCTTCTTATTGACGATGAAACACAGAAATTGCATCGGAATTAAATAGAAAATTGACAATGCCGACTTAAGTACATGAAGACTGTTTCTTCTTACTGTATATGTTTTGAACCATCTCTGTGACATTAGTTATAGATTCCGTTGCTTCACTTCAGGTTTACTGTATCTCTTGGATCTTCTTGTTGACGATGAAACACAGAAATTGCATCGGAATTAAATACAAAAAGCACAATACCGACTTAAGTACAAGAGGACTGACTCTTCTTACTGTCTATGTTTTGAACCATTCCCGTGACACTAGTTATAGATTCGGATGCTTCACTTCAGCTTTACTGTATCCCTTTGACCTTCTTATTGACGATGAATCACAGAGATTGCATCGGAATTAAATACAAAAGGCACAATGCCAACTTAAGTACAAGAAGACTGACTCTTCCTACTGTCAATGTTTTGAACCATTCCTGTGATACTATTTATAGATTCCGATGCTTCACTTCAGGTATACTGTATCCCTCTGATCTTCTTATTGACGATGACACACAGAAATTGCATCGGAATTAAATACAAAAGGCACAATGCCGACTTAAGGACATGAAGACTGACTCTTCTTACTGACTTTGTTTTGCCCCAATCCTGTGACACTAGTTATAGATATCGATGCTTCACTTCAGGTTAACTGTATCCCTTGGACCTTCTTATTGACGATGGAACACAGAAATTGCATCGGAATTAAACACAAAAGGCACAATGTCGACTTAAGTACAAAAAGACAGACTCTTCTTACTGACTATGTTTTGAACCATTCCTGTGACACTAGTTATAGATTCCGATGCTTCACTTCAGGTTTACTGTATCACTTGGACCTTCTAATTGACGATGAAACACAGAAATTGCATCGGAATTAAATACAAAATGCACAATGCCGACTTAAGTACACGAAGACTGTCTGTTCTTACTGTCTATGTTTTGATCCATTCCTGTGGCACTAGTTATAGATTCCGATGCTTCACTCCAGGTTTACTGTATCCCTTGGACCTTCTTATTGGCGATGAACCACAGAAATTGCATCGGAATTAAACACAATAGGCACAATGTCGACTTAAGTACAAAAAGACTGACTTTTCTTACTGACTATGTTTTGAACCATTCCTGTGACACTAGTTATAGATTCCGATGCTCACTTCAGATTTACTGTATGCCTCTGACGTTCTTATTGACGATAAAACACAGAAATTGCATCGGAATTATATACAAAAGACTCAATGCCGACTTAAGTACAAGAACACTGACTCTTTTTCCTGACTATGTTTTGAACCATTCCTGTGACACTAGTTATAGATTCGGATGCTTCACTTCAGGTTTACTGTATCCCTCTGACCTTCTTAATGAAGATGAAACACAGAAATTGCATCGGAATTAAATAGAAAAGGCACAATGCCGACTTAAGGACAAGAAGACTGACTCTTCTTACTGACTTTGTTTTGACCCATTCCTGTGACACTAGTTATAGATATCGATGCTTCACTTCAGGTTTACTGTATCCCTTGGACCTTCTTATTGACGATGAAACACAGAAATTGCATCGGAATTAAACACAAAAGGCACAATGTCGACTTAAGTACAAAAAGACTGACTCTTCTTACTGACTATGTTTTGAACCATTCTTGTGACACTAGTTTTAGATTCCGAAGCTCACTTTAGGTTTACTTTATCGCTTAGACCTTATTTTTGACGATGAAACACAGAAATTGCATCGGAATTAAATACAAAAAGCACAATACCGACTTAAGTACAAGAAGACTGACTCTTCCTACTGTCAATGATTTGAACCATTCCTGTGACACTAGTTATAGATTCCGATGCTCACTTCAGGTTTACTGTATCCCTCTGACGTTCTTATTGACGATGAAACACAGAAATTGAACCGGAATTATATACAAAAGGCTCAATGCCGATTTAAGTACAAGAACACTGACTCTTTTTACTGACTATGTTTTGAACCATTCCTGTGATACTAGTTATAGATTCAAATGCGTCACTTCAGGTTTACTGTATCCCTCTGACCTTCTTATTGAAGATGAAACACAGAAATTGCATCGGAATTGAATACAAAAGGCACAATGCCGACTTAAGGACAAGAAGACTGACTCTTCTTACTGACTTCTTTTGAACCATTCCTGTGACACTAGTTATAGATTCCGATGCTTCACTTCAGGTTTACTGTATCCCTTGGACCTTCTTATTGACGATGAAACACAGAAATTGCATCGGAATTAAATACAAAAGGCACAATGCCGACTTAACGACAAGAAGACTGACTCTTCCTACTGTCTATGTTTTGAACCATTCCTGTGACACTAATTATTGATTCCGATGATTCTCTTCAGGTTTACTGTATCCCTCTGACCTTAATGCCGATGAAACACTTAAATTGCATCGGATTTAAATACAAAATGCACAATGCCGACTTAAGTACAAGAAAACTGACTATTCTTGCTGACTATGTTTTAAACCACTCCTGTGACACTAGTTATAGATTCCGATGCTTCACTTCAGGTTTATTGTATCCCTGTGACCTTCGTATTGACGATGAAACACAGAAATTGCATCGGAATTAAACACAAATGGCACAATGCCGACTTAAGTACAAGAAGACTGACACTTCTTACTGTCTATGTTTAAAACTACTCCTGTGACACTAGTCATAGATTCGAATGCTTCACTTCAGGTTCACTGTATCCCTCTGACCTTCTTATTGACGATGAAACACAGAAATTGCATCGGAATTAAATAGAAAATTGACAATGCCGACTGAAGTACATGAAGCTGACTCTTCTTACTGTATACGTTTTGAACCATTTCTGTGACACTAGTTATAGATTCCGTTGCTTCACTTCAGGTTTACTGTATCTCTTGGATCTTCTTGTTGACGATGAAACACAGAAATTGCATCGGAATTAAATACAAAAAGCACAATACCGACTTAAGTACAAGAGGACTGACTCTTCTTACTGTCTATGTTTTGAACCATTCCCGTGACACTAGTTATAGATTCGGATGCTTCACTTCAGCTTTACTGTATCCCTTTGACCTTCTTATTGACGATGAATCACAGAGATTGCATCGGAATTAAATACAAAAGGCACAATGCCAACTAAAGTACAAGAAGACTGACTCTTCCTACTGTCAATGTTTTGAACCATTCCTGTGATACTATTTATAGATTCCGATGCTTCACTTCAGGAATACTGTATCCCTCTGATCTTCTTATTGACGATGACACACAGAAATTGCATCGGAATTAAATACAAAAGGCACAATGCCGACTTAAGGACATGAAGACTGACTCTTCTTACTGACTTTGTTTTGCCCCAATCCTGTGACACTAGTTATAGATATCGATGCTTCACTTCAGGTTAACTGTATCCCTTGGACCTTCTTATTGACGATGGAACACAGAAATTGCATCGGAATTAAACACAAAAGGCACAATGTCGACTTAAGTACAAAAAGACAGACTCTTCTTACTGACTATGTTTTGAACCATTCTTGTGACACTAGTCATAGATTCCGATGCTTCACTTCAGGTTTACTGTATCACTTGGACCTTCTTATTGAAGATGAAACACAGAAATTGCGTCGGAATTAAATACAAAAGGCACAATGCCGACTTAAGGACAAGAAGACTGACTCTTCTTACTGACTTCTTTTGAACCATTCCTGTGACACTAGTTATAGATTCCGATGCTTCACTTCAGGTTTACCGTATCACTTGGACCTTCTAATTGACGATGAAACACAGAAATTGCATCGGAATTAAATACAAAATGCACAATGCCGACTTAAGTACACGAAGACTGTCTGTTCTTACTGTCTATGTTTTGATCCATTCCTGTGGCACTAGTTATAGATTCCGATGCTTCACTCCAGGTTTACTGTATCCCTTGGACCTTCTTATTGGCGATGAACCACAGAAATTGCATCGGAATTAAACACAATAGGCACAATGTCGACTTAAGTACAAAAAGACTGACTTTTCTTACTGACTATGTTTTGAACCATTCCTGTGACACTAGTTATAGATTCCGATGCTCACTTCAGATTTACTGTATGCCTCTGACGTTCTTATTGACGATAAAACACAGAAATTGCATCGGAATTATATACAAAAGACTCAATGCCGACTTAAGTACTAGAACACTGACTCTTTTTCCTGACTATGTTTTGAACCATTCCTGTGACACTAGTTATAGATTCGGATGCTTCACTTCAGGTTTACTGTATCCCTCTGACCTTCTTATTGAAGATGAAACACAGAAATTGCATCGGAATTAAATAGAAAAGGCACAATACCGACTTAAGTACAAGAAGACTGACTATTCCTACTGTCTATGTTTTGAACCATTCCTGTGACACTTGTTTTGGATTCCGATGTTTCACTTCAGGTATACTGCATCCCTCTTACCTTCTTATTGACGATGAAACACAGAAATTGCATCGGAAATAATACAAAAGGCACAATGCCGACTTAACTACAAGAAGACTGACTCTTCCTATTGTCTATGTGTTGAACCATTCCTGTGACACTAGTTATTGATTCCGATGCTTCTTTTCACGTTTACTGTATCCCTTTGACCTTAATGCCGATGAAACACAGATATTGCATCGGAATTAAATACAAAAGGCACAATGCCGACTTAAGTACAAGAAAATTGACTCTTCTTGCTGACTATGTTTTGAACCATTCCTGTGACACTAGTTATTGATTCCGATGCTTCTTTTCACGTTTACTGTATCCCTTTGACCTTAATGCCGATGAAACACAGAAATTGCATCGGAATTAAATACAAAAGGCATATTGCTGACTTAAGTACAAGAAGACTAACTCTTCTTACAGTCTATGTTTTGAACCATTCCTGTGACACTAGTTATAGATTCCGATGCTTCAATTCAGGTCTACTGTATCCCTTGGACCTTCTTATTGACGATGAAACACAGAAATTGCATTGGAATTAAATAGAAAAGGCACAATGCCGACTTAAGTACAAGAAGACTGACTCTTCTTTCTGTCTATGTTTAAAACCATTCCTGTGACACTAGTTATAGATTCCGGTGCTACACTCCAGGTTTACTGTATCCCTTGGACCTTCTTATAGACGATGAAACACAGAAAATGCATCGGAATCAAACACAAATGGCACAATGTCGACTTAAGTACAAAAAGACTGACTCTTCTTACTGACTATGTTTTGAACCATTCCTGTGACACTAGTTATAGATTCCGATGCTCACTTTAGGTTTACTGTATCCCTCTGACTTTCTTATTGACGATGAAACACAGAAATTGCATCGGAAATGAATACAAAAGCACAATGCCGACTTTAGTACAAGAACACTGACTCTTTTTACTGACTATGTTTTGAACCATTCCTGTGACACTACTTATAGATTCCGATGCTCACTTCACGTTTACTGTATCCCTCTGACCTTCTTATTGACGATGAAACACAGAAATTGCATCGGAATTAAACACAAATGGTTCAATGCCGACTTAAGTACAAGAACACTGACTCTTTTTACTGACTATGTTTTGAACCATTCCTCTGTCGCTAGTTATAGATTCGGATGCTTCACTTCAGGTTTACTGTAACCCTCTGACCTTCTTATTGACGATGTAACACAGAAATTGCATCGGAATTAAATAGAAAAGGCACAATGCCGAATAAAGTACAAGACGACTGACTTTTCTTACTGTCTATGCTTTGTACCATTCCTGTGACACTAGTTACAGATTCCGATGCTTCACTTCAGGTTTACTGTATCCATTGGACCTTCTTATTGACGATGAAACACAGAAATTGAATCGGCATTAAATACAAAAGGCACAATGCCGACTTAAGTACAAGAAGACTGACTCTTCCTACTGTCTCTTTTGAATCATTCCTGTGACACTAGTTATAGATTCCGATGATTCACTTCAGGTTTACTGTATCCCTCTGACCTTCTTATTGTCGATGAAACACAGAAATTGCGTGGGAATTAAATACAAAAGGCACAATGCCGACTTAAGTTCTAGAAGACTGACTCTTCTTACTGTCTAGGTTTTGGACCATTCCTGTGACTCTAGTTACAGATTCCGATGCTTCAATTCACGTTTACTGTATCCCTCTGAAATTCTTATTGACGATGAAACACAGAAATTGCATTGGAATTAAATAGAAAAGGCACAATGCCGACTTAAGAACAAGAAGGCTGACTCTTCTTACTGTCTATGTTTAAAACCATTCCTGTGACACTAGTTATAGATTCCGATGCTACACTCCAGGTTTACTGTATCCCTTGGACCTTCTTATTGACAATGACACACAGAAATTGCATCGGAATTAAATACAAAAGGCACAATGCCGACTTAAGTAAAAGACGACTGACTCTTCTTACTGACTATGTTTAGAACCATTCCTGTGACACTACTTATAGATTCCGATGCTTCCCTTCAGGTTTACTGTATCCCTTGGACCTTCTTATTGACGATGAAACACAGAAATAGCATCGGAATTAAATAGAAAAGGAACAATGCCGACTTAAGTACAAGCAGACTGACTCTTCTTACTGTCTGTGTTTTGAACCATTCCTGTGACACTGGTTATAGATTCCGATGCTTCACTTCAGGTTTACTGTATCCCTTTTACCTTCTTATTGACGATGAAACACAGATATTGCATCGGAATTAAATACAAAAGGCACAATGCCAACTTAAGTACAAGAAGACTGACTATTCCTACTGTCTATGTTTTGAACCATTCCTGTGACACTAGTTTTGGATTCCGATGCTTCACTTCAGGTATACTGCATCCCTCTTACCTTCTTATTGACGATGAAACACAGAAATTGCATCGGAAATAATACAAAAGGCACAATGCCGACTTAACTACAAGAAGACTGACTCTTCCTATTGTCTATGTGTTGAACCATTCCTGTGACACTAGCTATTGATTCCGATGCTTCTTTTCACGTTTTCTGTATCCCTTTGACCTTAATGCCGATGAAACACAGAAATTTCATCGGAATTAAATACAAAAGGCACAATGCCGACTTAAGTACAAGAAAACTGACTCTTCTTGCTGACTATGTTTTGAACCATTCCTGTGACACTAGTTATTGATTCCGATGCTTCTTTTCACGTTTACTGTATCCCTTTGACCTTAATGCCGATGAAACACAGAAATTGTATCGGAATTAAATACAAAAGGCATATTGCTGACTTAAGTACAAGAAGACTAACTCTTCTTACTGTCTATGTTTTGAACCATTCCTGTGACACTAGTTATAGATTGCGGTGCTACACTCCAGGTTTACTGTATGCCTTGGACCTTCTTATAGACGATGAAACACAGAAATTGCATCGGAATCAAACACAAAAGGCACAATGTCGACTTAAGTACAAAAAGACTGAGTCTTCTTACTGACTATGTTTTGAACCATTCCTGTGACACTAGTTATAGATTCCGATGCTCACTTTAGGTTTACTGTATCCCTCTGACTTTCTTATTGACGATGAAACACAGAAATTGCATCGGAAATGAATACAAAAGGCACAATGCCGACTTTAGTACAAGAACACTGACTCTTTTTACTGACTATGTTTTGAACCATTCCTGTGACACTACTTATAGATTCCGATGCTCACTTCACGTTTACTGTATCCATCTGACCTTCTTATTGACGATGAAACACAGAAATTGCATCGGAATTAAACACAAAAGGTTCAATGCCGACTTAAGTACAAGAACACTGACTATTTTTACTGACTATGTTTTGAACCATTCCTCTGTCACTAGTTATAGATTCGGATGCTTCACTTCAGGTTTACTGTAACCCTCTGACCTTCTTATTGACGATGTAACACAGAAATTGCATCGGAATTAAATAGAAAAGGCACAATGTCGTCTCAAGTACAAAAAGACTGACTTTTCTTACTGACTATGTTTTGAACCATTCCTGTGACACTAGTTATAGATTCCGATGCTCACTTCAGATTTACTGTATCCCTCTGACTTTCTTATTGACGATGAAACACAGAAATTGCATCGGAAATGAATACAAAAGGAACAATGCCGACTTTAGTACAAGAACACTGACTCTTTTTACTGACTATGTTTTGAACCATTCCTGTGACACTACTTATAGATTCCGATGCTCACTTCACGTTTACTGTATCCATCTGACCTTCTTATTGACGATGAAACACAGAAATTGCATCGGAATTAAACACAAAAGGTTCAATGCCGACTTAAGTACAAGAACACTGACTCTTTTTACTGACTATGTTTTGAACCATTCCTCTGTCACTAGTTATAGATTCGGATGCTTCACTTCAGGTTTACTGTATCCCTCTGACCTTCTTATTGACGATGAAACACAGAAAATGCGTCGGAATTAAATACAAAAGGCACAATGCCGACTTAAGTTCTAGAAGACTGACTCTTCTTACTGTCTAGGTTTTGGACCATTCCTGTGACTCTAGTTACAGATTCCGATGTTTCACTTCACGTTTACTGTATCCCTCTGAAATTCTTATTGACGATGAAACACAGAAATTGCATTGGAATTAAATAGAAAAGGCACAATGCCGACTTAAGTACAAGAAGGCTGACTCTTCTTACTGTCTATGTTTAAAACCATTCCTGTGACACTAGTTATAGATTCCGATGCTACACTCCAGGTTTACTGTATCCCTTGGACCTTCTTATTGACAATGACACACAGAAATTGCATCGGAATTAAATACAAAAATCACAATGCCGACTTAAGTACAAGAAGACTGACTCTTCTTACTGACTATGTTTAGAACCATTCCTGTGACACTACTTATAGATTCCGATGCTTCCCTTCAGGTTTACTGTATCCCTTGGACCTTCTTATTGACGATGAAACACAGAAATTGCATCGGAATTAAATAGAAAAGGAACAATGCCGACTTAAGTACAAGCAGACTGACTCTTCTTACTGTCTGTGTTTTGAACCATTCCTTTGACACTGGTTATAGATTCCGATGCTTCACTTCAGGTTTACTGTATCCCTTTTATCTTCTTATTGACGATGAAACACAGAAATTGCATCGGAATTAAATACAAAAATCACAATACCAACTTAAGTACAAGAAGACTGACTCATCTTACTGTCTATGTTTTGAACCATTCCTGTGACATTTGTTATAGATTCCGATGCTTCACTTCAGGTTTACTGTATCCCTTTGACCTTCTTATTGACGATGAAACACAGAAATTGCATCGGAATTAAATACAAAAGGCACAATGCCAACTTAAGTACAAGAAGCCTGAATCTTCCTTCTGTCAATGTTTTGAACCATTCCTGTTACACTAGTTATAGATTCCGATGCTTCACTTCAGGTTTACTGTATCCCTGTGATCTTCTTATTGACGATGAAACACAGAAATTGCATCGGAATTAAATGGAAAAGGTTCAATGCCGACTTAAGTACAAGAACACTGACTCTTTTTACTGACTATATTTTGAACCATTCCTCTGACACTAGTTTAAGATTCGGATGCTTCACTTCAGGTTTACTGTATCCCTCTGACCTTCTTATTGACGATGTAACACATAAATTGCGTCGGAATTAAATACAAAAGGCACAATGCCGACTTAAGTACAAGAAGACTGACTCTTCTTACTGACTTCGTTTTGACTCATTCCTGTGACACTAGTTATAGATATCGATGCTTCACTTCAGGTTTACTGTATCCCATGGACCTTCTTATAGACGATGAAACACAGAAATTGCATCGGAATTAAACACAAAAGGCACAATGTCGACTTAAGTACAAAAAGACTGACTCTTCTTACTGACTATGTTTTGAACCATTCCTGTGACACTAGTTATAGATTCCGATGCTCACTTTAGGTTTACTGTATCCCTCTGACCTTCTTATTGACGATGAAAGAGAGAAATTGCATCGGAATTAAATACAAAAGGCACAATGCCGACTTTAGTGCAAGAACACTGACTCATTTTACTGACTATGTTTTGAACCATTCCTGTGACACTAGTTATAGATTCCGATGCTCGCTTCAGGTATACTGTATCCCTCTGACCTTCTTATTGACGATGAAACACAGAAATTTTATCGGAATTAAATACAAAAGGCTCAATGCCGGCTTCAGTACAAGAACACTGACTCTTTTTACTGACTATGTTTTGAACCATTCCTGTGACACTACTTATAGATTCCGATGCTCACTTCACGTTTACTGTATCCCTCTGACCTTCTTATTGACGATGAAACACAGAAATTGCATCGGAATTAAATACAAAAGGTTCAATGCCGACTTAAGTACAAGAACACTGACTCCTTTTACTGACTATATTTTGAACCATTCCTCTGACACTAGTTATAGATTCGGATGCTTCACTTCAGGTTTACTGTATCCCTCTGACCTTCTTATTGACGATGTAACACATAAATTGCGTCGGAATTAAAGAGAAAAGGCACAATGCCGACTTAAGTACAAGACGACTGACTTTTCTTACTGTCTATGTTTTGTACATTCCTGTGACACTAGTTATAGATTCCGATGCTTCACTTCAGGTTTACTGTTTCCCTTCGACCTACTTATTGACGATGAAACACAGAAATGGCATCGGCATTAAATACAAAAGGCACAATGCCGACTTAAGTACAAGAAGACTGACTCTTCCTACTGTCTCTGCTTTGAACCATTCCTGTGACACTAGTTATAGATTCCGATGATTCACTTCAGGTTTACTGTATCCCTCTGACTTTCTTATTGACGATGAAACACAGAAATTGCATCGGAAATGAATACAAAAGGCACAATGCCGACTTTAGTACAAGAACACTGACTCTTTTTACTGACTATGTTTTGAACCATTCCTGTGACACTACTTATAGATTCCGATGCTCACTTCACGTTTACTGTATCCATCTGACCTTCTTATTGACGATGAAACACAGAAATTGCATCGGAATTAAACACAAAAGGTTCAATGCCGACTTAAGTACAAGAACACTGACTATTTTTACTGACTATGTTTTGAACCATTCCTCTGTCACTAGTTATAGATTCGGATGCTTCACTTCAGGTTTACTGTAACCCTCTGACCTTCTTATTGACGATGTAACACAGAAATTGCATCGGAATTAAATAGAAAAGGCACAATGTCGTCTTAAGTACAAAAAGACTGACTTTTCTTACTGACTATGTTTTGAACCATTCCTGTGACACTAGTTATAGATTCCGATGCTCACTTCAGATTTACTGTATCCCTCTGACTTTCTTATTGACGATGAAACACAGAAATTGCATCGGAAATGAATACAAAAGGCACAATGCCGACTTTAGTACAAGAACACTGACTCTTTTTACTGACTATGTTTTGAACCATTCCTGTGACACTACTTATAGATTCCGATGCTCACTTCACGTTTACTGTATCCATCTGACCTTCTTATTGACGATGAAACACAGAAATTGCATCGGAATTAAACACAAAAGGTTCAATGCCGACTTAAGTACAAGAACACTGACTCTTTTTACTGACTATGTTTTGAACCATTCCTCTGTCACTAGTTATAGATTCGGATGCTTCACTTCAGGTTTACTGTATCCCTCTGACCTTCTTATTGACGATGAAACACAGAAAATGCGTCGGAATTAAATACAAAAGGCACAATGCCGACTTAAGTTCTAGAAGACTGACTCTTCTTACTGTCTAGGTTTTGGACCATTCCTGTGACTCTAGTTACAGATTCCGATGTTTCACTTCACGTTTACTGTATCCCTCTGAAATTCTTATTGACGATGAAACACAGAAATTGCATTGGAATTAAATAGAAAAGGCACAATGCCGACTTAAGTACAAGAAGGCTGACTCTTCTTACTGTCTATGTTTAAAACCATTCCTGTGACACTAGTTATAGATTCCGATGCTACACTCCAGGTTTACTGTATCCCTTGGACCTTCTTATTGACAATGACACACAGAAATTGCATCGGAATTAAATACAAAAATCACAATGCCGACTTAAGTACAAGAAGACTGACTCTTCTTACTGACTATGTTTAGAACCATTCCTGTGACACTACTTATAGATTCCGATGCTTCCCTTCAGGTTTACTGTATCCCTTGGACCTTCTTATTGACGATGAAACACAGAAATTGCATCGGAATTAAATAGAAAAGGAACAATGCCGACTTAAGTACAAGCAGACTGACTCTTCTTACTGTCTGTGTTTTGAACCATTCCTTTGACACTGGTTATAGATTCCGATGCTTCACTTCAGGTTTACTGTATCCCTTTTATCTTCTTATTGACGATGAAACACAGAAATTGCATCGGAATTAAATACAAAAATCACAATACCAACTTAAGTACAAGAAGACTGACTCATCTTACTGTCTATGTTTTGAACCATTCCTGTGACATTTGTTATAGATTCCGATGCTTCACTTCAGGTTTACTGTATCCCTTTGACCTTCTTATAGACGATGAAACACAGAAATTGCATCGGAATTAAATACAAAAGGCACAATGCCAACTTAAGTACAAGAAGCCTGAATCTTCCTTCTGTCAATGTTTTGAACCATTCCTGTTACACTAGTTATAGATTCCGATGCTTCACTTCAGGTTTACTGTATCCCTGTGATCTTCTTATTGACGATGAAACACAGAAATTGCATCGGAATTAAATGGAAAAGGTTCAATGCCGACTTAAGTACAAGAACACTGACTCTTTTTACTGACTATATTTTGAACCATTCCTCTGACACTAGTTTAAGATTCGGATGCTTCACTTCAGGTTTACTGTATCCCTCTGACCTTCTTATTGACGATGTAACACATAAATTGCGTCGGAATTAAATACAAAAGGCACAATACCGACTTAAGTACAAGAAGACTGACTCTTCTTACTGACTTCGTTTTGACTCATTCCTGTGACACTAGTTATAGATATCGATGCTTCACTTCAGGTTTACTGTATCCCATGGACCTTCTTATAGACGATGAAACACAGAAATTGCATCGGAATTAAACACAAAAGGCACAATGTCGACTTAAGTACAAAAAGACTGACTCTTCTTACTGACTATGTTTTGAACCATTCCTGTGACACTAGTTATAGATTCCGATGCTCACTTTAGGTTTACTGTATCCCTCTGACCTTCTTATTGACGATGAAAGAGAGAAATTGCATCGGAATTAAATACAAAAGGCACAATGCCGACTTTAGTGCAAGAACACTGACTCATTTTACTGACTATGTTTTGAACCATTCCTGTGACACTAGTTATAGATTCCGATGCTCGCTTCAGGTATACTGTATCCCTCTGACCTTCTTATTGACGATGAAACACAGAAATTTTATCGGAATTAAATACAAAAGGCTCAATGCCGGCTTCAGTACAAGAACACTGACTCTTTTTACTGACTATGTTTTGAACCATTCCTGTGACACTACTTATAGATTCCGATGCTCACTTCACGTTTACTGTATCCCTCTGACCTTCTTATTGACGATGAAACACAGAAATTGCATCGGAATTAAATACAAAAGGTTCAATGCCGACTTAAGTACAAGAACACTGACTCCTTTTACTGACTATATTTTGAACCATTCCTCTGACACTAGTTATAGATTCGGATGCTTCACTTCAGGTTTACTGTATCCCTCTGACCTTCTTATTGACGATGTAACACATAAATTGCGTCGGAATTAAATAGAAAAGGCACAATGCCGACTTAAGTACAAGACGACTGACTTTTCTTACTGTCTATGTTTTGTACATTCCTGTGACACTAGTTATAGATTCCGATGCTTCACTTCAGGTTTACTGTTTCCCTTCGACCTACTTATTGACGATGAAACACAGAAATTGCATCGGCATTAAATACAAAAGGCACAATGCCGACTTAAGTACAAGAAGACTGACTCTTCCTACTGTCTCTGCTTTGAACCATTCCTGTGACACTAGTTATAGATTCCGATGATTCACTTCAGGTTTACTGTATCCCTCTGACCTTCTTATTGAAGATGAAACACAGAAATTGCGTCGGAATTAAATACAAAAGGCACAATGCCGACTTAAGTTCAAGAAGACTGACTCTTTTTACTGTCTATGTTTTGGACCATTCCTGTGACTCTAGTTATAGATTCTGATGCTTCACTTCAGGTTTACTGTATCCCTCTGAAATTCTTATTGACGATGAAACACAGAAATTGCATTGGAATTAAATAGAAGAGGCACAATGCCGACTTAAGTACAAGAAGGCTTACTCTTCTAACTGTCTATGTTTAAAACCAATCCTGTGACACTAGTTATAGATTCCGATGCTACACTCCAGATTTACTGTATCCCTTGGACCTTCTTATTGACAATGACACACAGAAATTGCATCGGAATTAAATACAAAAGGCACAATGCCGATTTAAGTTCAAGAAGACTGACTCTTCTTACTGTCCATGTTTTGAACCATTCCTGTGACATTAGTTATAGATTCCGATGCTTCACTTCAGGTTTACTGTATCCCTTTGACCTTCTTATTGACGATGAAACACAGAAATTGCATCGGAATGAAATACAAAATGCACAATGCCAACTTAAGTACAAGAAGACTGACTCATCCTACTGTCAATGTTTTGAACCATTCCTATGACACTAGTTATAGATTCCCATGCTTCACTTCAGGTTTATTGTATCCCTGTGATCTTCTTATTGACGATGAAACACAGAAATTGCAACGGAATCAAATACAAAAGGCACAATGCCTACTTAAGGACAAGAAGACTGACTCTTCTTACTGACTTTGCTTTGACCCATTCCTGTAACACTAGTTATAGATATCGATGCTTCACTTCAGGTTTACTGTATCCCATGGACCTTCTTATAGACGATGAAACACAGAAATTGCATCGGAATTAAACACAAAAGGCACAATGTCGACTTAAGTACAAAAAGACTGACTCTTCTTACTGACTATGCTTTGAACCATTCCTGTGACACTAGTTATAGATTCCGATGCTCACTTTAGGTTTACTGTATCCCTCTGACCTTCTTATTGACAATGAAACAGAGAAATTGCATCGGAATTAAATACAAAAGGCACAATGCCGACTTTAGTGCAAGAACACTGACTCTTTTTACTGACTATGGTTTGAACCATTCCTGTGACACTAGTTATAGATTCCGACGCTCACTTCAGGTTTACTGTATCCCTCTGACCTTCTTATTGACGATGAAACACAAAAATTTTATCGGAATTAAATACAAAAGGCTCAATGCCTACTTAAGTGCAAGAACACTGACTCTTTTTACTGACTATGTTTTGAACCATTCCTGTAACACTAGTTATAGATTCGGATGCTTCACTTCAGGTTTACTGTATCCCTCTGACCTTCTTATTGACGATGTAACACAGAAATTGTATCGGAATTAAATAGAAAAGGCACAATGCCGACTTAAGTACAAGACGACTGACCGTTCTTACTGTCTATGCTTTGTACCATTCCTGTGACACTAGTTATAGATTCCGATGCTTCACTTCAGGTTTACTGTATCCCATTGACCTTCTTATTGACGATGAAACACAGAAATTGTATCGGAATTAAATACAAAAGGCACAAAGCCGACTTAAGTACATGAAGACCGACTCTTCCTACTGAGTATGGTTTGAACAATTCCTGTGACACTAGTTATAGATTCCGATGCTTCACTCCAGGTTTACTGTATCCCTTGGACCTTCTTATTGACGATGAAACACAGAAATGGCATCGGAATTAAATACAAAAGGCACAATGCCGACTTAAGTACGAGAAGACATACACTTCTTACTGTCTATGTTTTGAACCATTCCATAGACACTAGTTATAGATTACGATGCTTCACTCCAGGTTTACTGTATCCCTTGGACCTTGTTATTGACGATGAAACACAGATATTGCATCGGAATTAAATACAAAGGCACAATGCCGACTTAAGTACAAGAAGACTGACTCTTCTTACTGTCTACGTTTGAACCATTCCTGTGACACTAGCTATAGATTCGGATGCTTCACTTCAGGTTCACTGTATCCCTCTGACCTTCGTATTGACGATGAAACACAGAAATTGCATCGGAATTAAAAAGAAAAGGCACAATGCCGACTTAAGTACAAGACGACTGAATTTTCTAACTGTCTATGTTTAGAACCATTCCTGTGACACTAGTTATAGATTCCGATGCTTCACTCCAGGTTTACTGTATCCCTTGGACCTTCTTATTGACGATGAAACACAGAGATTGCATCGGAATTAAATACAAAAGGCACAATGCCGACTTAAGGACAAGAAGACTAACTCTTCGTACTGACTTTGTTGTGAACCATTCCTGTGACACTAGTTATAGATTCCGATGCTTCACTTCAGGTTAACTGTATCCCTTGGAAAATCTTATTGCCGGCGAAACACAGAAATTGCATCGGAATTAAAAAGAAAAGGCACAATGCCGACTTAAGTACAAGACGACTGACTTTTCTAACTGTCTATGTTTAGAACCATTCCTGTGACACTAGTTATACATTCCGATGCCTCAGTCCAGGTTTACTGTATCCCTTAGACCTTGTTATTCACGATGAAACAAAGAAATTGCATCGGAATTAAACACAAAAGGCACAATGTCGACTTAAGTACAAAAAGACTGACTCTTCTTACTGACTATGCTTTGAACCATTCCTGTGACACTAGTTATAGATTCCGATGCTCACTTTAGGTTTACTCTATCCCTCTGACCTTCTTATTGACGATGAAACACAGAAGTTGCATCGGAATTAAATACAATAGGCACAATGCTGACTTAAGTACAAGAACACTGACTGTTTTTACTGACTATGTTTTGAACCAATCCTGTGACACTCGTTATAGATTCGGATGCTTCACTTCAGGTTTACTGTATCCCTCTGACCTTCTTATTGACGATGAAACACAGAAACTGCAACGGAATTAAATACAAAAGGCAAAATGCCGACTTAAGTACACGAAGACTGTCTCTTCTTACTGTCTATGTTTTGAACCATTCCTGTGACACTAGTTATAGATTCCGATGCATCACTTGAGGTTTACTGTATCCCTTGGACCTTCTTATTGACGATGAAACACAGAAATTGCATCGGAATTCAATACAACAGGCACAATGCCGACGTAAGTACATGAAGACCGACTCTTCTTATTGACTACGTTTTGAACCATTCCTGTGACACTAGTTATAGATTCCGATGCTTCACTTGAGGTTTACTGTATCCCTTGGAAATTCTTATTGACGATGAAACACAGAAATTGAATCGGAATTAAATACAAAAGCAAAATGCCGACTTAAGTACACAATAACTGACTCTTCTTACTGTCTATGTTTTGAACCATTCCTGTGACACTAGTTATAGATTCCGAAGCTCACTTTAGGTTTACTGTATCCCTCTGACCTTCTTATTGACGATGAAACACAGAAGTTGCATCGGAATTAAATACAATAGGCACAATGCTGACTTAAGTACAAGAACACTGACTGTTTTTACTGACTATGCTTTGAACCAATCCTGTGACACTAGTTATAGATTCGGATGCTTCACTTCAGGTTTACTGTATCCCTCTGACCTTCTTATTGACGATGAAACACAGAAACTGCAACGGAATTAAATACAAAAGGCAAAATGCCGACTTAAGTACACGAAGACTGTCTCTTCTTACTGTCTATGTTTTGAACCAATCCTGTGACAATAGTTATAGATTCCGATGCTTCACTCTAGGGTTACTGTATCACTTGGACAATCTTATTGACGATGAAACACAGAAATTGCATCGGAATTAAACACAAATGGCACAATGCCGACTTAAGTACAAGAAGACTGACTCTTCTTACTGACTATGATTTGAACCATTCCTGTGACACTAGTTATCGATTCCGATGCTTCACCTAAGTTTTACTGTATCCCTTGGACCGTCTTATTGACGATGAAACACAGAAACTGCAACGGAATTAAATACAAAAGGCAAAATGCCGACTTTTGTACACGAAGACTGTCTCTTCTTACTGTCTATGTTTTGAACCATTCCTGTGACACTAGTTATAGATTCAGATGCTTCACTCCAGGTTTACTGTATTCCTTGGACAATCTTATTGACGATGAAACACAGAAATTGCATCGGAATTAAATACAAAAGGCACAATGTCGACTTAAGTACAAAAAGACTGGCTCTTCTTACCGACTATGTTCTGAAGCATTCCTGTGACACAAGTTATAGATTGCGATGCTCACTTCACGGTTACTGTATCCCTCTGACCATCTTAATGACGATAAAACACAGAAATTGCTTCGGAATTAAATAGAAAAGGCACAATGCCGACTTAAGTACAAGAACACTGACTCTTTTTACTGACTGTATTTTGAACCATTCCTGTGACACTGGTTATAGATTCCGATGTTCACTTTAGGTATACTGTATCCCTCTGACCTCCTTATTGACGATGAAACACAGAAATTGCACCGGAATTAGGTACAAAATGCACAATGCCGACTTAAGTACAAGAGCACTGACTCTTTTTACTGACTATGTTTTGAACCATTCCTGTGACACTAGTTATAGATTCGGATGCTTCACTTCATGTTTACTGTATCCCTTGGACCTTCTTATTGACGATGAAACACAGAAATTGCATCGGAATCAAATTCAAAAGGCACAATGCCTACATAAGGACAAGAAAACTGACTCTTCTTACTGACTTTGTTTTGACCCATTCTTGGACACTAGTTATAGATATCGATGCTTCACTTCAGGTTTACTCAATCCCACGGACGTTCTTATAGACGATGAAACACAGAAATTGCATCGGAATTAAACACAAAAGGCACAAAGTCGACTTAAGTACAAAAAGACTGACTCTTCTTACTGACTATGCTTTGAACCATTCCTGTGACACTAGTTATAGATTCCGATGCTCACTTTAGTTTTACTGTATCCCTCTGACCTTCTTATTGACGATGAAACACAGAAGTTGCATCGGAATTAAATACAATAGGCACAATGCTGACTTAAGTACAAGAACACTGACTGTTTTTACTGACTATATTTTGAACCAATCCTGTGACACTAGTTATAGATTCGGATGCTTCACTTCAGGTTTACTGTATCCCTCTGACCTTCTTATTGACGATGAAACACAGAAACTGCAACGGAATTAAATACAAAAGGCAAAATGCCGACTTAAGTACACGAAGACTGTCTCTTCTTACTGTCTATGTTTTGAACCATTCCTGTGACACTAGTTATAGATTCCGATGCATCACTTGAGGTTTACTGTATCCCTTGGACCTTCTTATTGACGATGAAACACAGAAATTGCATCGGAATTCAATACAACAGGCACAATGCCGACGTAAGTACATGAAGACCGACTCTTCTTATTGACTACGTTTTGAACCATTCCTGTGACACTAGTTATAGATTCCGATGCTTCACTTGAGGTTTACTGTATCCCTTGGAAATTCTTATTGACGATGAAACACAGAAATTGAATCGGAATTAAATACAAAAGCAAAATGCCGACTTAAGTACACAATAACTGACTCTTCTTACTGTCTATGTTTTGAACCATTCCTGTGACACTAGTTATAGATTCCGAAGCTCACTTTAGGTTTACTGTATCCCTCTGACCTTCTTATTGACGATGAAACACAGAAGTTGCATCGGAATTAAATACAATAGGCACAATGCTGACTTAAGTACAAGAACACTGACTGTTTTTACTGACTATGTTTTGAACCAATCCTGTGACACTAGTTATAGATTCGGATGCTTCTCTTCAGGTTTACTGTATCCCTCTGACCTTCTTATTGACGATGAAACACAGAAACTGCAACGGAATTAAATACAATACGCAAAATGCCGACTTAAGTACACGAAGACTGTCTCTTCTTACTGTCTATGTTTTGAACCATTCCTGTGACACTAGTTATAGATTCCGATGCTTCACTCCAGGGTTACTGTATCACTTGGACAATCTTATTGACGATGAAACACAGAAATTGCATCGGAATTAAACACAAATGGCACAATGCCGACTTAAGTACAAGAAGACTGACTCTTCTTACTGACTATGATTTGAACCATTCCTGTGACACTAGTTATCGATTCCGATGCTTCACCTAAGTTTTACTGTATCCCTTGGACCGTCTTATTGACGATGAGCCACAGAAACTGCAACGGAATTAAATACAAAAGGCAAAATGCCGACTTTTGTACACGAAGACTGTCTCTTCTTACTGTCTATGTTTTGAAGCATTCCTGTGACACTAGTTATAGATTGCGATGCTCACTTCACGTTTACTGTATCCCTCTGACCATCTTAATGACGATAAAACACAGAAATTGCTTCGGAATTAAATAGAAAAGGCACAATGCCGACTTAAGTACAAGAACACTGACTCTTTTTACTGACTGTATTTTGAACCATTCCTGTGACACTGGTTATAGATTCCGATGCTCACTTTAGGTATACTGTATCCCTCTGACCTCCTTATTGATGATGAAACACAGAAATTGCACCGGAATTAAATACAAAATGCACAATGCCGACTTAAGTACAAGAACACTGACTCTTTTTACTGACTATGTTTTGAACCATTCCTGTGACACTAGTTATAGATTCGGATGCTTCACTTCATGTTTACTGTATCCCTTGGACCTTCTTATTGACGATGAAACACAGAAATTGTATCGGAATTAAATACAAAAGGCACAAAGCCAACTTAAGTACAAGAAGACTGACTCATCCTACTGTCAATGTTTTGAACCATTCCTGTGACACTAGTTATAGATTCCGATGCTTCACTTCAGGTTTACGGTATCCCAGTGATCTTCTTATTGACGATGAAACACAGAAATTGCATCGGAATCAAATTCAAAAGGCACAATGCCTACATAAGGACAAGAAAACTGACTCTACTTACTGACTTTGTTTTGACCCATTCTTGGACACTAGTTATAGATATCGATGCTTCACTTCAGGTTTACTCAATCCCACGGACGTTCTTATAGACGATGAAACACAGAAATTGCATCGGAATTAAACACAAAAGGCACAATGTCGACTTAAGTACAAAAAGTCTGACTCTTCTTACTGACTATGCTTTGAACCATTCCTCTGACACTAGTTATAGATTCCGATGCTTCACTTCAGGTTTACTGTTTCCCTTCGACCTACTTATTGACGATGAAACACAGAAATTGCTTCGGCATTAAATACAAAAGGCACAATGCCGACTTAAGTACAAGAAGACTGACTCTTCCTACTGTCTCTGCTTTGAACCATTCCTGTGATACTAGTTATAGATTCCGATGATTCACTTCAGGTTTACTGTATCCCTCTGACCTTCTTATTGAAGATGAAACACAGAAATTGCGTCGGAATTAAATACAAAAGGCACAATGCCGACTTAAGTTCAAGAAGACTGACGTTTTTTACTGTCTATGTTTTGGACCATTCCTGTGACTCTAGTTATAGATTCTGATGCTTCACTTCAGGTTTACTGTATCCCTCTGAAATTCTTATTGACGATGAAACACAGAAATTGCATTGGAATTAAATAGAAGAGGCACAATGCCGACTTAAGTACAAGAAGGCTTACTCTTATGACTGTCTATGTTTAAAACCAATCCTGTGACACTAGTTATAGATTCCGATGCTACACTCCAGGTTTACTGTATCCCTTGGACCTTCTTATTGACAATGACACACAGAAATTGCATCGGAATTAAATACAAAAGGCACAATGCCGATTTAAGTTCAAGAAGACTGACTCTTCTTACTGTCTATGTTTTGAACCATTCCTGTGACATTAGTTATAGATTCCGATGCTTCACTTCAGGCTTACTGTATCCCTTTGACCTTCTTATTGACGATGAAACACAGAAATTGCATCGGAATGAAATACAAAATGCACAATGCCAACTTAAGTACAAGAAGACTGACTCATCCTACTGTCAATGTTTTGAACCATTCCTATGACACTAGTTATAGATTCCCATGCTTCATTTCAGGTTTATTGTATCCCTGTGATCTTCTTATTGACGATGAAACACAGAAATTGCAACGGAATTAAATACAAAAGGCACAATGCCTACTTAAGAACAAGAAGACTGACTCTTCTTACAGACTTTGCTTTGACCCATTCCTGTAACACTAGTTATAGATATCGATTCTTCACTTCAGGTTTACTGTATCCCATGGACCTTCTTATTGACGATGAAACACAGAAATTGCATCGGAATTAAACACAAAAGGCACAATGTCGACTTAAGTACAAAAAGACTGACTCTTCTTACTGACTATGCTTTGAACCATTCCTGTGACACTAGTTATAGATTCCGATGCTCACTTTAGGTTTACTGTATCCCTCTGACCTTCTTATTGACAATGAAACAGAGAAATTGCATCGGAATTAAATACAAAAGGCACAATGCCAACTTTAGTGCAAGAACACTGACTCTTTTTACTGACTATGGTTTGAACCATTCCTGTGACACTAGTTATAGATTCCGACGCTCACTTCAGGTTCACTGTATCCCTCTGACCTTCTTATTGACGATGAAACACAGAAATTGCATCGGAATTAAAAAGAAAAGGCACAATGCCGACTTAAGTACAAGACGACTGAATTTTCTAACTGTCTATGTTTAGAACCATTCCTGTGACACTAGTTATAGATTCCGATGCTTCACTCCAGGTTTACTGTATCCCTTGGACCTTCTTATTGACGATGAAACACAGAGATTGCATCGGAATTAAATACAAAAAGCACAATGCCGACTTAAGGACAAGAAGACTGACTCTTCGTACTGACTTTGTTGTGAACCATTCCTGTGACACTAGTTATAGATTCCGATGCTTCACTACAGGTTAACTGTATCCCTTGGAAAATCTTATTGCCGACGAAACACAGAAATTGCATCGGAATTAAAAAGAAATGGCACAATGCCGACTTAAGTACAAGACGACTGACTTTTCTAACTGTCTATGTTTAAAACCATTCATGTGACACTAGTTATAGATTCCGATGCTTCAGTCCAGGTTTACTGTATCCCTTAGACCTTGTTATTCACGATTAAACAAAGAAATTGCATCGGAATTAAACACAAAAGGCACAATGTCGACTTAAGTACAAAAAGACTGACTCTTCTTACTGACTATGCTTTGAACCATTCCTGTGACACTAGTTATAGATTCCGATGCTCACTTTAGGTTTACTGTATCCCTCTGACCTTCTTATTGACGATTAAACACAGAAGTTGCATCGGAATTAAATACAATAGGCACAATGCTGACTTAAGTACAAGAACACTGACTGTTTTTACTGACTATGTTTTGAACCAATCCTGTGACACTAGTTATAGATTCGGATGCTTCACTTCAGGTTTACTGTATCCCTCTGACCATCTTATTGACGATGAAACACAGAAACTGCAACGGAATTAAATACAAAAGGCAAAATGCCGACTTAAGTACACGAAGACTGTCTCTTCTTACTGTCTATGTTTTGAACCATTCCTGTGACACTAGTTATAGATTCCGATGCTTCACTCTAGGGTTACTGTATCACTTGGACAATCTTATTGACGATGAAACACAGAAATTGCATCGGAATTAAACACAAATGGCACAATGCCGACTTAAGTACAAGAAGACTGACTCTTCTTACTGACTATGATTTGAACCATTCCTGTGACACTAGTTATCGATTCCGATGCTTCACCTAAGTTTTACTGTATCCCTTGGACCGTCTTATTGACGATGAAACACAGAAACTGCAACGGAATTAAATACAAAAGGCAAAATGCCGACTTTTGTACACGAAGACTGTCTCTTCTTACTGTCTATGTTTTGAACCATTCCTGTGACACTAGTTATAGATTCCGATGCTTCACTCCAGGTTTACTGTATTCCTTGGACAATCTTATTGACGATGAAACACAGAAATTACATCGGAATTAAATACAAAAGGCACAATGTCGACTTAAGTACAAAAAGACTGGCTCTTCTTACCGACTATGTTTTGAAGCATTCCTGTGACACTAGTTATAGATTGCGATGCTCACTTCACGTTTACTGTATCCCTCTGACCATCTTAATGACGATAAAACACAGAAATTGCTTCGGAATTAAATAGAAAAGGCACAATGCCGACTTAAGTACAAGAACACTGACTCTTTTTACTGACTGTATTTTGAACCATTCTTGTGACACTGGTTATAGATTCCGATGTTCACTTTAGGTATACTGTATCCCTCTGACCTCCTTATTGACGATGAAACACAGAAATTGCACCGGAAATAAATACAAAATGCACAATGCCGACTTAAGTACAAGAACACTGACTCTTTTTACTGACTATGTTTTGAACCATTCCTGTGACACTAGTTATAGATTCGGATGCTTCACTTCATGTTTACTGTATCCCTTGGACCTTCTTATTGACGATGAAACACAGAAATTGTATCGGAATTAAATAAAAAAGGCACAAAGCCAACTTAAGTACAAGAAGACTGACTCATCCTACTGTCAATGTTTTGAACCATTCCTGTGACACTAGTTATAGATTCCGATGCTTCACTTCAGGTTTACTGTATCCCAGTGATCTTCTTATTGACGATGAAACACAGAAATTGCATCGGAATCAAATTCAAAAGGCACAATGCCTACATAAGGACAAGAAAACTGACTCTTCTTACTGACTTTGTTTTGACCCATTCTTGGACACTAGTTATAGATATCGATGCTTCACTTCAGGTTTACTCAATCCCACGGACGTTCTTATAGACGATGAAACACAGAAATTGCATCGGAATTAAACACAAAAGGCACAATGTCGACTTAAGTACAAAAAGACTGACTCTTCTTACTGACTATGCTTTGAACCATTCCTCTGACACTAGTTATAGATTCCGATGCTCACTTCAGGTTTACTGTATCCCTCTGACCTTCTTATTGACGATGAAACACAAAAATTATATCGGAATTAAATACAAAAGGCTCAATGCCGACTTAAGTACAAGAACACTGACTCTTTTTACTGACTATGATTTGAACCTTTCCTGTGACACTAGTTATAGATTCGGATGCTTCACTTCAGGTTTACTGTATCCCTCTGACCTTCTTATTGACGATGTAACATAGAAATTGTATCGGAATTAAATAGAAAAGGCACAATGACGACTTAAGTACAAGACGACTGACCTTTCTTACTGTCTATGTTTTGTACCATTCCTGTGACACTAGTTATAGATTCCGATGCTTCACTTACGGTTTACTGTATCCCTTGGACCTTCTTATTGTCGATGAAACACAGAAATTGCATCGGCATTAAATACAAAATGCACAATGCCGACTTAAGTACAAGAAGACTGACCCTTCCTACTGTCTATGTTTTGAACCATTCCTGTGACACTAGTTATAGATTCCGATGCTGCAATTCAGGTTTACTGTATCCCATTGACCTTCGTATAGACGATGAAACACAGAAATTGTATCGGAATTCAATACAAAAGGCACAAAGCCGACTTAAGTACATGAAGACCGACTCTTCCTACTGAGTATGGTTTGAACAATTCCTGTGACACTAGTTATAGATTCGGATGCTTCACTTCAGGTTCGCTGTATCCCTCTGACCTTCTTATTGACGATGAAACACAGAAATTGCATCGGAATTAAATACAAAAGGCACAATGCCGACTTAAGGACAAGAAGACTGACTCTTCGTACTGACTTTGCTTTGAACCATTCCTGTGACACTAGTTATAGATTCCGATGCTTCACTTCATGTTAACTGTATCCCTTGGAAAATCTTATTGCCGACGAAACACAGAAATTGCATCGGAATTAAATACAAAAGGCACAATGCCAACTTAAGTACATGAAGACCGACTGTTCTTACTGACTATGTTTTGAACCATTCCTGTGACACTAGTTATAGATTCCGATGCATCACTTGAGGTTTACTGTATCCCTTGGACCTTCGTATTGACGATGAAACACAGAAATTGCATCTGAATTCAATACAACAGGCACAATGCCGACATAAGTACATGAAGACCGACTCCTCCTACTGACTATGTTGTGAACCATTCCTGTGACACTAGTTTTAGATTCCGATGCTTCGCTCCAGGTTTACTATATCCCTTGGACCTTCTTATTGACGTTGAAACACAGAAATTGCATCGGAATTAAACACAAAAGGCACAATGTCGACTTAAGTACAAAACGGCTGAGACATCTTACTGACTATGTTTTGAACCATTCCTGTGACACTAGCTATAGATTCCGATGCTCACTTCAGGTTTACTGTATCACTCTGACGTTCTTATTGACGATGAAACACAGAAATTGCATCGGAATTAAATACAAAAGGCACAATGCCAACTTAAGTACAAGAAGACTGACTCTTCTTACTGTCTATGTTTGACCCATTCCTGTGACACTAGTTTTAGATTCCGATGCTTCACTCCAGGTTTACTGTTTCCCTTGGACCTACATTTTGACGATGAATCACAGATATTGCATAGGAATTAAATACAAAAGGCACAATGCCGTCTTTAGGACAAGAAGACAGACTCTTCTTACTGACTATGTTTTGAACCATTCCTGTGCCACTAGCTACAGATTCCGATCCTTCACTTGAGGTTTACTGTATCCCTCTGACCTTCGTATTGACGATGAAACTTTGAAATTGCATCGGAATGGAATACAAAAGGCACAATGCCGACTTAAGTACAAGAAGACCGACTTTTCTTACTGTCTATTTTTGAACCATTCCATTGACCCTAGTTATGGATTCCGATGCTTCACTCCAGGTTTACTGTATCCCTTGGACCTTGTTATTCACGATGAAACAGAGAAATTGCATCGGAATGAAATAGAAAAGGCACAATGCCGACTTAAGTACATGAAGACCGACTCTCCCTACTGAGTATGGTTTGAACAATTCCTGTGACACTAGTTACAGATTCCGATGCTTCACTCCAGGTTTACTGTATCCCTTGGACCTTCTTATTGACGATGAAACACAGAAATGGCATCGGAATTAAATACAAAAGGCACAATGCCGACTTAAGTACAAGAAGACATACACGTCTTACTGTCTATGATTTGAACCATTCCATAGACACTAGTTATAGATTACGATGCTTCACCCCAGGTTTACTGTATCCCTTGGACCTTGTTATTGACGATGAAACACAGAAATTGCATCGGAATTAAATAAAAAAGGCACAATGCCGACTTAAGTACAAGAAGTCTGACTCTTCTTACTGTCTACGTTGGAACCATTCCTGTGACACTAGCTATAGATTCGGATGCTTCACTTCAGGTTCACTGTATCCCTCTGACCTTCTTATTGACGATGAAACACAGAAATTGCATCGGAATTAAAAAGAAAAGGCACAATGCCGACTTAAGTACAAGACGACTGACTTTTCTAACTGTCTATGTTTAGAACCATTCCTGTGACACTACTTATAGATTCCGATGCTTCAGTCCAGGTTTACTGTATCCCTTGGACCTTGTTATTCACGATGAAACAAAGAAATTGCATCGGAAATAAACACAAAAGGCACAATGTCGACTTAAGTACAAAAAGACTGACTCTTCTTACTGACTATGCTTTGAACCATTCCTGTGACACTAGTTATAGATTCCGATGCTCACTTTAGGTTTACTGTATCCCTCTGACCTTCTTATTGACAATGAAACAGAGAAATTGCATCGGAATTAAATACAAAAGGCACAATGCCGACTTTAGTGCAAGAACACTGACTCTTTTTACTGACTATGGTTTGAACCATTCCTGTGACACTAGTTATAGATTCCGATGCTCACTTCAGGTTTACTGTATCCCTCTGACCTTCTTATTGACGATGAAACACAGAAATTTTATCGGAATTAAATACAAAAGGCTCAATGCCGACTTAAGTACAAGAACACTGACTCTTTTTACTGACTATGTTTTGAACCACTCCTGTGACACTAGTTATAGATTCGGATGCTTCACTTCAGGTTTACTGTATACCTCTGACCTTCCTATTGACGATGTAACACAGAAATTGTATCGGAATTAAATAGAAAAGGCACAATGCCGACTTAAGTACAAGACGACTGACCTTTCTTACTGTCTATGTTTTGTACCATTCCTGTGACACTAGTTATAGATTCCGATGCTTCACTTCAGGTTTACTGTATCCCTTGGACCTTCTTATTGACGATGAAACACAGAAATTGCATCGGCATTAAATACAAAATGCACAATGCCGACTTAAGTACAAGAAGACTGACTCTTCCTACTGTCTATGTTTTGAACCATTCCTGTGACACTAGTTATAGATTCCGATGCTTCACTTCAGGTTTACTGTATCCCATTGACCTTCTTATTGACGATGAAACACAGAAATTGTATCGGAATTAAATACAAAAGGCACAAAGAGGACTTAAGTACATGAGGACCGACTCTTCCTACTGAGTATGGTTTGAACAATTCCTGTGACACTAGTTATAGATTCCGATGCTTCACTCCAGGTTTACTGTATCCCTTGGACCTTCTTATTGACGATGAAACACAGAAATGGCATCGGAATTAAATACAAAAGGCACAATGCCGACTTAAGTACAAGAAGACATACACTTCTTACTGTCTATGTTTTGAACCATTATATAGACACTAGTTATAGATTACGATGCTTTACTCCAGGTTTACTGTATCCCTTGGACCTTGTTATTGACGATGAAACACAGAAATTGCATCGGAATTAAATAGAAAAGGCACAATGCCGACTTAAGTACAAGAAGACTGACTCTTCTTACTGTCTACGTTTGAACCATTCCTTTGACACTAGCTATAGTTTCGGATGCTTCACTTCATTTTCACTTTATCCCTCTGACCTTCTTATTGACGATGAAACACAGAAATTACATCGGAATTAAAAAGAAAAGGCACAATGCCGACTTAAGTACAAGACGACTGACTTTTCTAACTGTCTATGTTTAGAACCATTCCTGTGACACTAGTTATAGATTCCGATGCTTCACTCCAGGTTTACTGTATCCCTTGGAACTTCTTATTGACGATGAAACACAGAGATTGCATCGGAATTTAATACAAAAGGCACAATGCCGACTTAAGGACAAAAAGACTGACTCATCGTACTGACTTTGTTTTGAACCATTCCTGTGACACTAGTTATAGATTCCGATGCTTCACTTCAGGTTAACTGTATCCCTTGGAAAATCTTATTGCCGACGAAACACAGAAATTGCATCGGAATTAAATACAAAAGGCACAATGCCAACTTAAGTACATGAAGACCGACTCTTCTTACTGACTATGTTTTGAACCATTGCTGTGACACTAGTTATAGATTCCGATGCATCACTTGAGGTTTACTGTATCCCTTGGACCTTCTTATTGACGATGAAACACAGAAATTGCATCGGAATTCAATACAACAGGCACAATGCCGACATAAGTACATGAAGACCGACTCTTCTTATTGACTATGTTTTGAACCATTCCTGTGACACTAGTTATAGATTCCGATGCTTCACTTGAGGTTTACTGTATCCCTTGGAAATTCTTATTGACGATGAAACACAGAAATTGAATCGGAATTAAATACAAAAGGTTAAATGCCGACTTAAGTACACGAAGACTGTCTCTTCTTACTGTCTATGTTTTGAACCATTCCTGTGACACTAGTTATAGATTCCGATGCTTCACTCCAGGTTTACTGTATCACTTGGACAATCTTATTGACGATGAAACACAGAAATTGCATCGGAATTAAACCCAAATGGTACAATGCCGACTTAAGTACAAGAAGACTGACTCTTCGTACTGACTATGATTTGAACCATTCCTGTGACACTAGTTATCGATTCCGATGCTTCACCTAAGGTTTACTGTATCCCTTGGACCGTCTTATTGACGATGATACACAGAAACTGCAACGGAATTAAATACAAAAGGCAAAATGCCGACTTAAGTACACGAAGACTGTCTCTTCTTACTGTCTATGTTTTGAACCATTCCTGTGACACTAGTTATAGATTCCGATGCTTCACTCCAGGTTTACTGTATCCCTTGGACAATCTTATTGACGATGAAACACAAAAATTGCATCGGAATTAAACACAAAAGGCACAATGTCGACTTAAGTACAAAAAGACTGACTCTTCTTACCGACTATGTTTTGAACCATTCCTGTGACACTAGTTATAGATTCCGATGTTCCCTTCAGGTTTACTGTATCCCTCTGACCATCTTAATGACGATAAAACACAGAAATTGCTTCGGAATTAAATAGAAAAGGCACAATGCCGACTTAAGTACAAGAACACTGACTCTTTTTACTGACTGTATTTTGAACCATTCCTGTGATACTGGTTATAGATTCCGATGCTCACTTTAGGTATACTGTATCCCTCTGACTTTCTTATTGACGATGAAACACAGAAATTGCACCGGAATTAAATACAAAAGGCACAATGCCGACTTAAGTACAAGAACACTGACTCTTTTTACTGACTATGTATTGAACCATTCCTGTGACACTAGTTATAGATTCGGATGCTTCACTTCATGTTAACTGTATCCCTTGGACCTTCTTATTGACGATGAAACACAGAAATTACATCGGAATTAAATACAAAAGGCACAATGCCGACTTAAGTACATGAAGACCGACTCTTCCTACTGACTATGTTGTGAACCATTCCTGTGACACTAGTTATAGATTCCGATGCTTCACTCCAGGTTTACTATATCCCTTGGACCTTCTTATTGACGATGAAACACAAAAATTGCATCGGAATTAAATAGAAAAGGCACAATGCCGACTTAAGTACAAGAAGACTGCCTCTTCTTACTGACTATGCTTTCAACAATTCCTGTGACACTCGTTATAGATTCCGATGCTTCACTTCAGGTTTACTGTATCCCTTGGACCTTCTTATTGACGATGAAACACAGAAATTGCATCGGAATTGAATCCAAAAGGCACAATGCCGACTTAAGTACAAGAAGACTGACTCTTCTTACTGTCTACGTTTGAACCATTCCTTTGACACTAGCTATAGTTTCGGATGCTTCACTTCAGGTTCACTTTATCCCTCTGACCTTCTTATTGACGATGAAACACAGAAATTGCATCGGAATTAAAAAGAAAAAGCACAATGCCGACTTAAGTACAAGACGACTGACTTTTCTAACTGTCTATGTTTAGAACCATTCCTGTGACACTAGTTATAGATTCCGATGCTTCACTCCAGGTTTACTGTATCCCTTGGACCTTCTTATTGACGATGAAACACAGAGATTGCATCGGAATTTAATACAAAAGGCACAATGCCGACTGAGGGACAAGAAGACTGACTCTTCGTACTGACTTTGTTTTGAACCATTCCTGTGACACTAGTTATGGATTCCGATGCTTCACTTCAGGTTAACTGTATCCCTTGGAAAATCTTATTGCCGACGAAACACAGAAATTGCATCGGAATTAAATACAAAAGGCACAATGCCAACTTAAGTACATGAAGACCGACTCTTCTTACTGACTATGTTTTGAACCATTCCTGTGACACTAGTTATAGATTCCGATGCATCACTTGAGGTTTACTGTATCCCTTGGACCTTCTTATTGACGATGAAACACAGAAATTGCATCGGAATTCAATACAATAGGCACAATGCCGACATAAGTACATGAAGACCGACTCTTCTTATTGACTATGTTTTGAACCATTCCTGTGACACTAGTTATAGATTCCGATGCTTCACTTGAGGTTTACTGTATCCCTTGGAAATTCTTATTGACGATGAAACACAGAAATTGAATCGGAATTAAATATAAAAGCAAAATGCCGACTTAAGTACACAAAAACTGACTCTTCTTACTGTCTATGTTTTGAACCATTCCTGTGACACTAGTTATAGATTCCGATGCTCACTTTAGGTTTACTGCATCCCTCTGACCTTCTTATTGACGATGAAACACAGAAGTTGCATCGGAATTAAATACTAAAGGCACAATGCTGACTTAAGTACAAGAACACTGACTGTTTTTACTGACTATATTTTGAAACATTCCTGTGACACTAGTTATAGATTCGGAAGCTTCACTTCAGGTTTACTGTATCCCTCTGACCTTCTTATTGACGATGAAACACAGAAACTGCAACGGAATTAAATACAAAAGGCAAAATGCCGACTTAAGTACACGAAGACTGTCTCTTCTTACTGTCTATGTTTTGAACCATTCCTGTGACACTAGTTATAGATTCCGATGCTTCACTCAAGGTTTACTGTATCACTTGGACAATCTTATTGACGATGAAACACAGAAATTGCATCGGAATTAAACACAAATGGTACAATGCCGACTTAAGTACAAGAAGACTGACTCTTCTTACTGACTATGATTTGAACCATTCCTGTGACACTAGTTATCGATTCCGATGCTTCACCTAAGGTTTACTGTATCCCTTGGACCGTCTTATTGACGATGATACACAGAAACTGCAACGGAATTAAATACAAAAGGCAAAATGCCGACTTAAGTACACGAAGACTGTCTCTTCTTACTGTCTATGTTTTGAACCATTCCTGTGACACTAGTTATAGATTCCGATGCTTCACTCCAGGTTTACTGTATCCCTTGGACAATCTTATTGACGATGAAACACAGAAATTGCTTCGGAATTAAATAGAAAAGGCACAATGCCGACTTAAGTACAAGAACACTGACTCTTTTTACTGACTGCATTTTGAACCATTCCTGTGACACTGGTTATAGATTCCGATGCTCACTTTAGGTATACTGTATCCCTCTGACTTTCTTATTGACGATGGAACACAGAAATTGCACCGGAATTAAATACAAAAGGCACAATGCCGACTTAAGTACAAGAACACTGACTCTTTTTACTGACTATGTTTTGAACCATTCCTGTGACACTAGTTATAGATTCGGATGCTTCACTTCATGTTAACTGTATCCCTTGGACCTTCTTATTGTCGATGAAACACAGAAATTACATCGGAATTAAATACAAAAGGCACAATGCCGACTTAAGTACATGAAGACCGACTCTTCCTACTGACTATGTTGTGAACCATTCCTGTGACACTAGTTATAGATTCCGATGCTTCACTCCAGGTTTACTATATCCCTTGGACCTTCTTATTGACGATGAAACACAAAAATTGCATCGGAATTAAATAGAAAATGCACAATGCCGACTTAAGTACAAGAAGACTGCCTCTTCTTACTGACTATGCTTTCAACAATTCCTGTGACACTCGTTATAGATTCCGATGCTTCACTTCAGGTTTACTGTATCCCTTGGACCTTCTTATTGACGACGAAAAACAGAAATTGCATCGGAATTAAATCCAAAAGGCAAAATGCCGACTTAAGTACACGAAGACTGACTCTTCTTAGTGACTTTGTTTTGAACCATTCCTGTGACACTAGTTATAGATTTCGATGCTTCACTTCAGGTTAACTGTAACCCTTGGACCATTTTATTGCCGACGAAACACAGAAATTGCATCGGAATTAAATACAAAAGGCACAATGCCAACTTAAGGACAAGAAGACTGACACTTCTTACCGACAATGTTTTGAACCATTCCTGTGACACTAGTTATAGATTCCGATGCTCACTTCAGGTTTACTGTATCCCTCTGACCATCTTAATGACGATAAAACACAGAAATTGCATCGGAATTAAACACAAAAGGCACAATGTCGACTTAAGTACAAAAAGGCTGACTCTTCTTACTGACTATGTTTTGAACCATTCCTGTGACACTAGCTATAGATTCCGATGCTCACTTCAGGTTTACTGTATAACTCTGACGTTCTTATTGACGTTGAAACACAGAAATTGCATCGGAATTTAATAAAAAAGGCACAATGCCGACTTAAGTACAAGAACACTGACTCTTTTTACTGACTATGTTATGAACCATTCCTGTGACACTAGTTATAGATTCCAATGCTTCACTCCAGGTTTACTGTATCCCATGGACCTTCTTATTGACGATGAAACACAGAAATGACATCGGAATTAAATACTAAAGGCACAATGCCGACCTAAGTACAAGATGACTGACTCTTCTTACTGTCTATGTGTTGAACCATTCCATTGACACTAGTTATAGATTACGATGCTTCACTCCAGGTACTGTACCCCTTGGACCTTGTTATTGACGATGAAACACAAAAATTGCATCGGAATTAAATAGAAAAGGCACAATGCCGACTTAAGTACAAGAAGACTGCCTCTTCTTACTGACTATGCTTTGAACAATTCCTGTGACACTCGTTATAGATTCCGATGCTTCACTTCAGGTTTACTGTATCCCTTGGACCTTCTTATTGACAATGAAACACAGAAATTGCATCGGAATTAAATCCAAAAGGCAAAATACCGACTTAAGTACACGAAGACTGACTCTTCTTACTGACTTTGTTTTGAACCATTCCTGTGACACTAGTTATAGATTTCAATGCTTCACTTCAGGTTAACTGTAACCCTTGGACCATTTTATTGCCGACGAAACACAGAAATTGCATCGGAATTAAATACAAAAGGCACAATGCCAACTTAAGGACAAGAAGACTGACCCTTCTTACTGACTTTGTTTTGAACCATTCCTGTGACACTAGTTATAGATTTCGATGCTTCACTTCTTGTTTATTGCATCCATCTGACCTTCTTATTGACGTTAAAACATAGAAATTGCATCGGAATTAAATCCGAAAGGCAAAATGCCGACTTAAGTACACGAAGACTGACTCTGCTTACTGTCTATGTTTAGAACCATTCCTGTGACACTTGTTATAGATTCCGATGCTACACTCCAGGTTTACTGTATCCCTTGGACCTTCTTATTGACGATGAAACACAGAAATTGCATCGGCTTTACATACAAAAGGCACAATGCCGACTTAACGACAAGAAGACTAACTCCTCTTACTGACTTTGCTTTGAACCATTCATGTGACACTAGTTATAGATTCCGATGCTTCACTTCAGGTTTACTGTATCCCTTAGACCTTCTTATTGACGATGAAACACAGAAATTGCATCGGAATTAAATACAAAAGGCACAATGCCGACTTAAGTACAAGAAGACTGACTCTTCTTACTGTCTATGTTTGACCCATTCCTGTGACACTAGTTTTAGATTCCGATGCTTCACTCCAGGTTTACTGTATCCCTTGGACCTTCTTTTTGACGATGAAACACAGAAATTGCATAGGAATTAAATACAAAAGGCACAATGCCGTCTTAAGGACAAGAAGACAGACTCTTCTTACTGACTATGTTTTGAACCATTCCTGTGCCACTAGCTACAGATTCCGATCCTTCACTTGAGGTTTACTGTATCCCTCTGACCTTCGTATTGACGATGAAACTCTGAAATTGCATCGGAATGGAATACAAAAGGCACAATGCCGACTTAAGTACAAGAAGACCGACTTTTCTTACTGTCTATTTTTGAACCATTCCATTGACACTAGTTATAGATTCCGATGCTTCACTCCAGGTTTACTGTATCCCTTGGACCTTGTTATTCACGATGAAACAGAGAAATTGCATCGGAATTAAATAGAAAAGGCACATTGCCGACTTGAGTACATGAAGACCGACTCTCCCTACTGAGTATGGTTTGAACAATTACTGTGACACTAGTCATAGATTCCGATGCCTCACTCCAGGTTTACTGTATCCCCTGGACCTTGTTATTGACGATGAAACATAGAAATTGCATCGGAATTAAATAGAAAAGGCACAATGCCGACTTAAGTACAAGAAGTCTACTCTTCATACTGTCTACGTTTGAACCATTCCTGTGACACTAGCTATAGATTCGGATGCTTCACTTCAGGTTCACTGTATCCCTCTGACCTTCTTATTGACGATGAAACACAGAAATTACATCGGAATTAAAAAGAAAAGGCACAATGCCGACTTAAGTACAAGACGACTGACTTTTCTAACTGTCTATGTTTAGAACCATTCCTGTGACACTAGTTATAGATTCCGATGCTTCACTCCAGGTTTACTGTATCCCTTGGACCTTCTTATTGACGATGAATCACAGAGATTGCATCGGAATTAAAAAGAAAAGGCACAATGCCGACTTAAGTACAAGACGACTGACTTTTCTAACTGTCTATGTTTAGAACCATTCCTGTGACACTAGTTATAGATTCCGATGCTTCAGTCCAGGTTTACTGTATCCCTTGGACCTAGTTATTCACGATGAAACACAGAAATTGCATCGGAATTAAACACAAAAGGCACAATGTCGACTTAAGTACAAAAAGGCTGACTCTTCTTACTGACTATGCTTTGAACCATTCCTGTGACACTAGTTATAGATTCCGATGCTCACTTTAGGTTTACTGTATCCCTCTGACCTTCTTATTGACAATGAAACAGAGAAATTGCATCGGAATTAAATACAAAAGGCACAATGCCGACTTTAGTGCAAGAACACTGACTCTTTTTACTGACTATGGTTTGAACCATTCCTGTGACACTAGTTATAGATTCCGATGCTCACTTCAGGTTTACTGTATACCTCTGACCTTCTTATTCACGATGAAACACAGAAATTTTATCGGAATTAAATACAAAAGGCTCAATGCCGACTTAAGTACAAGAACACTGACTCTTTTTACTGACTATGTTTTGAACCATTCCTGTGACACTAATTATAGATTCGGATGCTTCACTTCAGGTTTACTGTATCCCTCTGACCTTCCTATTGACGATGTAACACAGAAATTGTATCGGAATTAAATAGAAAAGGCACAATGCCGACTTAAGTACAAGACGACTGACCTTTCTTACTGTCTATGTTTTGTACCATTCCTGTGACACTAGTTATAGATTCCGATGCTTCACTTCAGGTTTACTGTATCCCTTGGACCTTTTTATTGACGATGAAAGACAGAAATTGCATCGGCATTAATTATAAAATGCACAATGCCGACTTAAGTACAAGAAGACTGACTCTTCCTACTGTCTATGTTTTGAACCATTCCTGTGACACTAGTTATAGATTCCGATGCTTCACTTCAGGTTTACTGTATCCCATTGACCTTCTTATTGACGATGAAACACAGAAATTGTATCGGAATTAAATACCAAAGGCACAAAGCCGACTTAAGTACATGAAGACCGACTCTTCCTACTGAGTATGGTTTGAACAATTCCTGTGACACTAGTTATAGATTCCGATGCTTCACTCCAGGTTTACTGTATCCCTTGGACCTTCTTATTGACGATGAAACTCAGAAATGGCATCGGAATTAAATACAAAAGGCACAATGCCCACTTAAGTACAAGAAGACATACACTTCTTACTGTCTATGTTTTGAACCATTATATAGACACTAGTTATAGATTACTATGCTTTACTCCAGGTTTACTTTATCCCTTGGACCTTTTTATTGACGATGAAACACAGAAATTGCATCGAAATTAAATAGAAAAGGCACAATGCCGACTTAAGTACTAGAACACTGACTCTTCTTACTGTCTACGTTTGAACCATTCCTGTGACACTAGCTATAGATTCGGATGCTTCACTTCAGGTTCACTGTATCCCTCTGACCTTCTTATTGACGATGAAACACAGAAATTGCATCGGAATTAAAAAGAAAAGGCACAATGCCGACTTAAGTACAAGACGACTGACTTTTCTAACTGTCTATGTTTAGAACCATTCCTGTGACACTAGTTATAGATTCCGATGCTTCACTCCAGGTTTACTGTATCCCTTGGACCTTCTTATTGACGATGAAACACAGAGATTGCATCGGAATTAAATACAAAAGGCGCAATGCTGACTTAAGGACAAGAAGACTGACTCTTCGTACTGACTTTGTTTTGAACCATTCCTGTGACACTAGTTATAGATTCCGATGCTTCACTTCAGGTTAACTGTATCCCTTGGAAAATCTTATTGCCGACGAAACACAGAAATTGCATCGGAATTAAATACAAAAGGCACAATGCCAACTTACGTACATGAAGACCGACTCTTCTTACTGACTATGTTTTGAACCATTCCTGTGACACTAGTTATAGATTCCGATGCATCACTTGAGGTTTTACTGTATCCCTTGGACCTTCTTATTGACGATGAAACACAGAAATTGCATCGGAATTAAATACAAAAGGCACAATGCCGACAGAAGTGCATGCAGACCGACTCTTCTTACAGACTATGTTTTGAACCATTCCTGTGACACTAGTTATAGATTCCGATGCTACACTCCAGCTTTACTGTGTCCCTTGGACCTTCTTATTGACGATGAAACACAGAAATTGCATTGGAATTAAATACAAAAGGCACAATGCCGACTTAAGTACAAGAAGACTGACTCTTCTTACTGTCTATGTTTGACCCATTCCTGTGACACTAGTTTTAGATTCCGATGCTTCACTCCAGGTTTACTGTACCCCTTGGACCTTCTTTTTGACGATGAAACACAGAAATTGCATAGGAATTAAATACAAAAGGCACAATGCCGTCTTAAGGACAAGAAGACAGACTCTTCTTACTGACTATGTTTTGAACCATTCCTGTGCCACTAGCTACAGATTCCGATCCTTCACTTGAGGTTTACTGTATCCCTCTGACCTTCGTATTGACGATGAAACTCTGAAATTGCATCGGAATGGAATACAAAAGGCACAATGCCGACTTAAGTACAAGAAGTCCGACTTTTCTTACTGTCTATTTTTGAACCATTCCTGTGACACTAGTTATAGATTTCGATGCTTCACTCCAGGATTACTGTATCCCTTGGACCTTCTTATTGACGATGAAACAGAGAAATTGCATCGGAATGAAATAGAAAAGGCACAATGCCGACTTAAGTACATGAAGACCGACTCTCCCTACTGAGTATGGTTTGAACAATTCCTGTGACACTAGTTATAGATTCCGATGCTTCACTTTAGGTTAACTGTATCCCTTGGACCTTCTTATTGACGATGAAACACAGAAATGGCATCGGAATTAAATACAAAAGGCACAATGCCGACTTCAGTACAAGAAGACATACACGTCTTACTGTCTATGATTTGAACCATTCCATAGACACTAGTTATAGATTACGATGCTTCAGTCCAGGTTTACTGTATCCCTTGGACCTTGTTATTCACGATGAAACAAAGAAATTGCATCGGTATTAAACACAAAAGGCACAATGTCGACTTAAGTACAAAAAGACTGACTCTTCTTACTGACTATGCGTTGAACCATTCCTGTGACACTAGTTATAGATTCCGATGCTCACTTTAGGTTTACTGTATCCCTCTGACCTTCTTATTGACTATGAAACAGAGAAATTGCATCGGAATTAAATACAAAAGGCACAATGCCGACTTTAGTGCAAGAACACTGACTCTTTTTACTGACTAAGGTTTGAGCCATTCCTGTGACACTAGTTATAGATTCCGATGCTCACTTCAGGTTTACTGTATCCCTCTGACCTTCTTATTGACGATGAAACACAGAAATTATATCGGAATTAAATACAAAAGGCTCAATGCCGACTTAAGTACAAGAACACTGACTCTTTTTACTGACTATGTTTTGAACCATTCCTGTGACACTAGTTATAGATTCGGATGCTTCACTTCAGGTTTACTGTATCCCTCTGACCTTCCTATTGACGATGTAACACAGAAATTGTATCGAAATAAAATAGAAAAGGCACAATGCCGACTTAAGTACAAGACGACTGACCTTTCTTACTGTCTATGTTTTGTACCATTCCTGTGACACTAGTTATAGATTCCGATGCTTCACTTCAGGTTTACTGTATCCCTTGGTCCTTCTTATTGACGATGAAACACAGAAATTGCATCAACATTAAATACATAATGCACAATGCCGACTTAAGTACAAGAAGACTGACTCTTCCTACTGTCTATGTTTTGAACCATTCCTGTGACACTAGTTATAGATTCCGATGCTTCACTTCAGGTTTACTGAATCCCATTGACCTTCTTATTGACGATGAAACACAGAAATTGTATCGGAATTAAATACAAAAGGCACAAAGCCGACTTAAGTACATGAAGACCGACTCTTCCTACTGAGTATGGTTTGAACAATTCCTGTGACACTAGTTATTGATTCCAATGCTTCACTTCAGGTTAACTGTATCCCTTGGAAAATCTTATTGCCGACGAAACACAGAAAATGCATCGGAATTAAATACAAAAGGCACAATGCCAACTTAAGTACATGAAGACCGACTCTTCTTACTGACTATGCTTTGAACTATTCCTGTGACACTAGTTATAGATTCCGATGCATCACTTGAGGTTTACTGTATCCCTTGGACCTTCTTATTGACGATGAAACACAGAAATTGCATCGGAATTAAATACAAAAGGCACAATGCCGACAGAAGTGCATGCAGACCGACTCTTCTTACTGACTATGTTTTGAACCATTCCTGTGACACTAGTTATAGATTCCGATGCTACACTCCAGGTTTACTGTGTCCCTTGGACCTTCTTCTTGACGATGAAACACAGAAATTGCATCGGAATTAAATACAAAAGGCACAATGCCGACTTAAGTACAAGAAGACTGACTCTTCTTACTGTCTATGTTTGACCCATTCCTGTGACACTAGTTTTAGATTCCGATGCTTCACTCCAGGTTTACTGTATCCCTTGGACCTTCTTTTTGACGATGAAACACAGAAATTGCATAGGAATTAAATACAAAAGGCACAATGCCGTCTTAAGGACAAGAAGACAGACTCTTCTTACTGACTATGTTTTGAACCATTCCTGTGCCACTAGCTACAGATTCCGATCCTTCACTTGAGGTTTCCTGTATCCCTCTGACCTTCGTATTGACGATGAAACTCTGAAATTGCATCGGAATGGAATACAAAAGGCACAATGCCGACTTAAGTACATGAAGACCGACTCTCCCTACTGAGTATGGTTTGAACAATTCCTGTGACACTAGTTGTAGATTCCGATGCTTCACTCCAGATTTACTGTATCCCTTGGACCTTCTTATTGACGATGAAACACAGAAATGGCATCGGAATTAAATACAAAAGGCACAATGCCGACTTAAGTACAAGAAGACATACACGTCTTACTGTCTGTGATTTGAACCATTCCATAGACACTAGTTTTAGATTACGATCCTTCACTCCAGGTTTACTGTATCCCTTGGACCTTGTTATTGACGATGAAACACAGAAATTGCATCGGAATTAAATAGAAAAGGCACAATGCCGACTTAAGTACAAGAAGTCTGACTCTTCTTACTGTCTACGTTTGAACCATTCCTGTGACACTAGCTATAGATTCGGATGCTTCACTTCAGGTTCACTGTATCCCTTTGACTTTCTTATTGACGATGAAACACAGAAATTGCATCGGAATTAAAAAGAAAAGGCACAATGCCGACTTAAGTACAAGACGACTGACTTTTCTAACTGTCTATGTTTAGAACCATTCCTGTGACACTAGTTATAGATTCCGATGCTTCACTCCAGGTTTACTGTATCCCTTGGATCTTCTTATTGACGATGAAACAGAGAGATTGCATCGGAATTAAATACAAAAGGCTCAATGCCGACTTAAGGACAAGAAGACTGAGTCTTCGTACTGACTTTGTTTTGAACCATTCCTGTGACACTAGTTATAGATTCCGATGCTTCACTTCAGGTTAACTGTATCCCTTGGAAAATCTTATTGCCGACGAAACACAGAAATTGCATCGGAATTAAAAAGAAAAGGCACAATGCCGACTTAAGTACAAGACGACTGACTTTTCTAACTGTCTATGTTTAGAACCATTACTGTGACACTAGTTATAGATTCCGATGCTTCAGTCCAGGTTAACTGTATCCCTTGGACCTTGTTATTCACGATGAAACACAGAAATTGCATCGGAATTAAACACAAAAGGCACAATGTCGACTTAAGTACAAAAAGACTGACTCTTCTTACTGACTATGCTTTGAACCATTCCTGTGACACTAGTTATAGATTCCGATGCTCACTTTAGGTTTACTGTATCCCTCTGACCTTCTTATTGACAATGAAACAGAGAAATTGCATCGGAATTAAATACAAAAGGCACAATGCCGACTTTAGTGCAAGAACACTGACTCTTTATACTGACTATTGTTTGAGCCATTCCTGTGACACTAGTTATAGATTCCGATGCTCACTTCAGGTTTAATGTATCCCTCTGACCTTCTTATTGACGATGAAACACAGAAATTGTATCGGAATTAAATAGAAAAGGCTCAATGCCGACTTAAGTACAAGAACACTGACTCTTTTTACTGACTATGTTTTGAACCATTCCTGTGACACTAGTTATAGATTCGGATGCTTCACTTCAGGTTTACTGTATCCCTCTGACCTTCCTATTGACGATGTAACACAGAAATTGTATCGGAATTAAATAGAAGAGGCACAATGCCGACTTAAGTACAAGACGACTGACCTTTCTTACTGTCTATGTTTTGTACCATTCCTGTGACACTAGTTATAGATTCCGATGCTTCACTTCAGGTTCACTGTATCCCTTGGACCTTCTTATTGACGATGAAACACAGAAATTGCATCGGCATTAAATACAAAATGCACAATGCCGACTTAAGTACAAGAAGACTGACTCTTCCTACTGTCTATGTTTTGAACCATTCCTGTGACACTAGTTATAGATTCCGATGCTTCACTTCAGGTTTACTGTAACCCATTGACCTTCTTATTGACGATGAAACACAGAAATTGTATCGGAATTAAATACAAAAGGCACAAAGCCGACTTAAGTACATGAAGACCGACTCTTCCTACTGAGTATGGTTTGAACAATTCCTGTGACACTAGTTATAGATTCCGATGCTTCACTCCAGGTTTACTGTATCCCTTGGACCTTCTTACTGACGATGAAACACAGAAATGGCATCGGAATTAAATACAAAAGGCACAATGCCGACTTAAGTACAAGAAGACAAACACTTCTTACTGTCTATGTTTTGAACCATTATATAGACACTAGTTATAGATTACGATGCTTAACTCCAGGTTTACTGTATCCCTTGGACCTTGTTTATGACGATGAAACTCATAAATTGCATCGGAATTAAATAGAAAAGGAACAATGCCGACTTAAGTACAAGAAGACAGACTCTTCTTACTGACTATGTTTTGAACCATTCCTGTGCCACTAGCTACAGATTCCGATCCTTCACTTGAGGTTTACTGTATCCCTCTGACCTTCGTATTGACGATGAAACTCTGAAATTGTATCGGAATGGAATACAAAAGGCACAATGCCGACTTAAGTACAAGAAGTCCGACTTTTCTTACTGTCTATTTTTGAACCATTCCATTGACACTAGTTATAGATTCCGATGCTTCACTCCAGGATTACTGTATCCCTTGGACCTTGTTATTAACGATGAAACAGAGAAATTGCATCGGAATTAAATAGAAAAGGCACAATGCCGACTTAAGTACATGAAGACCGACTCTCCCTACTGAGTATGGTTTGAATAATTCCTGTGACACTGGTTATAGATTCCGATGCTTCACTCCAGGTTTACTGTATCCCTTGGACCTTCTTATTGACGATGAAACACAGAAATGGCATCGGAATTAAATACAAAAGGCACAATGCCGACTTAAGTACAAGAAGACATACACGTCTTACTGTCTATGATTTGAACCATTCCATAGACACTAGTTATAGATTACGATGCTTCACTCCGGGTTTACTGTATCCCTTGGACCTTGTTATTGACGATGAAACACAGAAATTGCATCGGAATTAAATAGAAAAGGCACTATGTCGACTTAAGTACAAGAAGTCTGACTCTTCTTACTGTCTACGTTTGAACCATTCCTGTGACACTAACTATAGATTCGGATGCTTCACTTCAGGTTCACTGAATCCCTCTGACTTTCTTATTGACGATGAAACACAGAAATTGCATCGGAATTAAAAAGAAAAGGCACAATGCCGACTTAAGTACAAGACGACTGACTTTTCTAACTGTCTATGTTTAGAACCATTCCTATGACAATAGTTATAGATTCCGATGCTTCACTCCAGGTTTACTGTATCACTTGGACCTTCTTATTGACGATGAAACACAGAGATTGCATCGGAATTAAATACAAAAAGCACAATGCCGACTTAAGGACAAGAAGACTGACTCTACGTACTGACTTTGTTTTGAACCATTCCTGTGACACTAGTTATTGATTCCGATGCTTCACTTCAGGTTAACTGTATCCCTTGGAAAATCGTATTGCCGACGAAACACAGAAATTGCATCGGAATTAAAAAGCAAAGGCACAATGCCGACTTAAGTACAAGACGACTGACTTTTCTAACTGTCTATGTTTAGAACCATTCCTGTGACACTAGTTATAGATTCCGATGCTTCAGTCCAGGTTTACTGTATCTCTTGGACCTTGTTATTCACGATGAAACAAAGAAATTGCATCGGTATTAAACACAAAAGGCACAATGTCGACTTAAGTACAAAAAGACTGACTCTTCTTACTGACTATGCTTTGAACCATTCCTGTGACACTAGTTATAGATTCCGATGCTCACTTTAGGTTTACTGTATCCCTCTGACCTTCTTATTGACAATGAAACAGAGAAATTGCATCGGAATTAAATACAAAAGGCACAATTCCGACTTTAGTGCAAGAACACTGACTCTTTTTACTGACTAAGGTTTGAGCCATTCCTGTGACACTAGTTATAGATTCCGATGCTTCACTCAAGGTTTACTGTATCACTTGGACAATCTTATTGACGATGAAACACAGAAATTGCATCGGAATTAAACACAAATGGTACAATGCCGACTTAAGTACAAGAAGACTGACTCTTCTTACTGACTATGATTTGAACCATTCCTGTGACACTAGTTATCGATTCCGATGCTTCACCTAAGGTTTACTGTATCCCTTGGACCGTCTTATTGACGATGATACACAGAAACTGCAACGGAATTAAATACAAAAGGCAAAATGCCGACTTAAGTACACGAAGACTGTCTCTTCTTACTGTCTGTGTTTTGAACCATTCCTGTGACACTAGTTATAGATTCCGATGCTTCACTCCAGGTTTACTGTATCCCTTGGACAATCTTATTGACGATGAAACACAGAAATTGCTTCGGAATTAAATAGAAAAGGCACAATGCCGACTTAAGTACAAGAACACTGACTCTTTTTACTGACTGCATTTTGAACCATTCCTGTGACACTGGTTATAGATTCCTATGCTTCACTTCAGGTTTACTGTATCCCTTGGACCTTCTTATTGACAATGAAACACAGAAATTGCATCGGAATTAAATCCAAAAGGCAAAATACCGACTTAAGTACACGAAGACTGACTCTTCTTACTGACTTTGTTTTGAACCATTCCTGTGACACTAGTTATAGATTTCAATGCTTCACTTCAGGTTAACTGTAACCCTTGGACCATTTTATTGCCGACGAAACACAGAAATTGCATCGGAATTAAATACAAAAGGCACAATGCCAATTTAAGGACAAGAAGACTGACCCTTCTTACTGACTTTGTTTTGAACCATTCCTGTGACACTAGTTATAGATTTCGATGCTTCACTTCTTGTTTATTGCATCCATCTGACCTTCTTATTGACGTTAAAACATAGAAATTGCATCGGAATTAAATCCGAAAGGCAAAATGCCGACTTAAGTACACGAAGACTGACTCTGCTTACTGTCTATGTTTTGAACCATTCCTGTGACACTTGTTATCGATTCCGATGCTACACTCCAGGTTTACTGTATCCCTTGGACCTTCTTATTGACGATGAAACACAGAAATTGCATCGGATTTACATACAAAAGGCACAATGCCGACTTAACGACAAGAAGACTAACTCCTCTTACTGACTTTGCTTTGAACCATTCATGTGACACTAGTTATAGATTCCGATGCTTCACTTCAGGTTTACTGTATCCCTTAGACCTTCTTATTGACGATGAAACACAGAAATTGCATCGGAATTAAATACAAAAGGCACAATGATGACTTAAGTACAAGAAGACTGACTCTTCTTACTGTCTATGTTTGACCCATTCCTGTGACACTAGTTTTAGATTCCGATGCTTCACTCCAGGTTTACTGTATCCCTTGGACCTTCTTTTTGACGATGAAACACAGAAATTGCATAGGAATTAAATACAAAAGGCACAATGCCGTCTTAAGGACAAGAAGACAGACTCTTCTTACTGACTATGTTTTGAACCATTCCCGTGCCACTAGCTACAGATTCCGATCCTTCACTTGAGGTTTACTGTATCCCTCTGACCTTCGTATTGACGATGAAACTCTGAAATTGCATCGGAATGGAATACAAAAGGCACAATGCCGACTTAAGTACAAGAAGACCGACTTTTCTTACTGTCTATTTCTGAACCATTCCATTGACACTAGTTATAGATTCCGATGCTTCACTCCAGGTTTACTGTATCCCTTGGACCTTGTTATTCACGATGAAACAGAGAAATTGCATCGGAATTAAATAGAAAAGGCACATTGCCGACTTGAGTACATGAAGACCGACTCTCCCTACTGAGTATGGTTTGAACAATTCCTGTGACACTAGTTATAGATTCCGATGCCTCACTCCAGGTTTACTGTATCCCCTGGACCTTGTTATTGACGATGAAACATAGAAATTGCATCGGAATTAAATAGAAAAGGCACAATGCCGACTTAAGTACAAGAAGTCTGACTCTTCATACTGTCTACGTTTGAACCATTCCTGTGACACTAGCTATAGATTCGGATGCTTCACTTCAGGTTCACTGTATCCCTCTGACCTTCTTATTGACGATGAAACACAGAAATTACATCGGAATTAAAAAGAAAAGGCACAATGCCGACTTAAGTACAAGACGACTGACTTTTCTAACTGTCTATGTTTAGAACCATTCCTATGACACTAGTTATAGATTCCGATGCTTCACTCCAGGTTTACTGTATCCCTTGGACCTTCTTATTGACGATGAATCACAGAGATTGCATCGGAATTAAAAAGAAAAGGCACAATGCCGACTTAAGTACAAGACGACTGACTTTTCTAACTGTCTATGTTTAGAACCATTCCTGTGACACTAGTTATAGATTCCGATGCTTCACTTCAGGTTTACTGTATCCCTTGGACCTTTTTATTGACGATGAAACACAGAAATTGCATCGGCATTAAATATAAAATGCACAATGCCGACTTAAGTACAAGAAGACTGACTCTTCCTACTGTCTATGTTTTGAACCATTCCTGTGACACTAGTTATAGATTCCGATGCTTCACTTCAGGTTTACTGTATCCCATTGACCTTCTTATTGACGATGAAACACAGAAATTGTATCGGAATTAAATACCAAAGGCACAAAGCCGACTTAAGTACATGAAGACCGACTCTTCCTACTGAGTATGGTTTGAACAATTCCTGTGACACTAGTTATAGATTCCGATGCTTCACTCCAGGTTTACTGTATCCCTTGGACCTTCTTATTGACGATGAAACAAAGAAATGGCATCGGAATTAAATACAAAAGGCACAATGCCGACTTAAGTACAAGAAGACATACACTTCTTACTGTCTATGTTTTGAACCAGTATATAGACACTAGTTATAGATTACTATGCTTTACTCCAGGTTTACTTTATCCCTTGGACCTTGTTATTGACGATGAAACACAGAAATTGCATCGAAATTAAATAGAAAAGGCACAATGCCGACTTAAGTACTAGAACACTGACTCTTCTTACTGTCTACGTTTGAACCATTCCTGGGACACTAGCTATAGATTCGGATGCTTCACTTCAGGTTCACTGTATCCCTCTGACCTTCTTATTGACGATGAAACACAGAAATTGCATCGGAATTAAAAAGAAAAGGCACAATGCCGACTTAAGTACAAGACGACTGACTTTTCTAACTGTCTATGTTTAGAACCATTCCTGTGACACTAGTTATAGATTCCGATGCTTCACTCCAGGTTTACTGTATCCCTTGGACCTTCTTATTGACGATGAAACACAGAGATTGCATCGGAATTAAATACAAAAGGCGCAATGCTGACTTAAGGACAAGAAGACTGACTCTTCGTACTGACTTTGTTTTGAACCATTCCTGTGACACTAGTTATAGATTCCGATGCTTCACTTCAGGTTAACTGTATCCCTTGGAAAATCTTATTGCCGACGAAACACAGAAATTGCATCGGAATTAAATACAAAAGGCACAATGCCAACTTAAGTACATGAAGACCGACTCTTCTTACTGACTATGTTTTGAACCATTCCTGTGACACTACTTATAGATTCCGATGCATCACTTGAGGTTTTACTGTATCCCTTGGACCTTCTTATTGACGATGAAACACAGAAATTGCATCGGAATTAAATACAAAAGGCACAATGCCGACAGAAGTGCATGCAGACCGACTCTTCTTACAGACTATGCTTTGAACCATTCCTGTGACACTAGTTATAGATTCCGATGCTACACTCCAGGTTTACCGTGTCCCTTGGACCTTCTTATTGACGATGAAACACAGAAATTGCATTGGAATTAAATACAAAAGGCACAATGCCGACTTAAGTACAAGAAGACTGACTCTTCTTACTGTCTATGTTTGACCCATTCCTGTGACAATAGTTTTAGATTCCGATGCTTCACTCCAGGTTTACTGTACCCCTTGGACCTTCTTTTTGACGATGAAACACAGAAATTGCATAGGAATTAAATACAAAAGGCACAATGCCGTCATAAGGACAAGAAGACAGACTCTTCTTACTGACTATGTTTTGAACCATTCCTGTGCCACTAGCTACAGATTCCGATCCTTCACTTGAGGTTTACTGTATCCCTCTGACCTTCGTATTGACGATGAAACTCTGAAATTGCATCGGAATGGAATACAAAAGGCACAATGCCGACTTAAGTACAAGAAGTCCGACTTTTCTTACTGTCTATTTTTGAACCATTCCTGTGACACTAGTTATAGATTTCGATGCTTCACTCCAGGATTACTGTATCTTTTGGACCTTCTTATTGACGATGAAACAGAGAAATTGCATCGGAATGAAATAGAAAAGGCACAATGCCGACTTAAGTACATGAAGACCGACTCTCCCTACTGAGTATGGTTTGAATAATTCCTGTGACACTAGTTATAGATTACGATGCTTCACTCCAGGTTTACTGTATCCCTTGGACCTTCTTATTGACGATGAAACACAGAAATGGCATCGGAATTAAATACAAAAGGCACAATGCCGACTTAAGTACAAGAAGACATACACGTCTTACTGTCTATGATTTGAACCATTCCATAGACACTAGTTATAGATTACGATGCTTCACTCAAGGTTTACTGTATCCCTTGGACCTTGTTATTGACGATGAAACACAGAGATTGCATCGGAATTAAATAGAAAAGGCACAATGTCGACTTAAGTACAAGAAGTCTGACTCTTCTTACTGTCTACGTTTGAACCATTCCTGTGACACTAGCTATAGATTCGGATGCTTCACTTCAGGTTCACTGAATCCCTCTGACTTTCTTATTGACGATGAAACACAGAAATTGCATCGGAATTAAAAAGAAAAGGCACAATGCCGAATTAAGTACAAGACGACTGACTTTTCTAACTGTCTATGTTTAGAACCATTCCTATGACACTAGTTATAGATTCCGATGCTTCACTCCAGGTTTACTGTATCCCTTGGACCTTCTTATTGACGATGAAACACAGAGATTGCATCGGAATTAAATACAAAAAGCACAATGCCGACTTAAGGACAAGAAGACTGACTCTTCGTACTGACTTTGTTTTGAACCATTCCTGTGACACTAGTTATTGATTCCGATGCTTCACTTCAGGTTAACTGTATCCCTTGGAAAATCGTATTGCCGACGAAACACAGAAATTGCATCGGAATTAAAAAGCAAAGGCACAATGCCGACTTAAGTACAAGACGACTGACTTTTCTAACTGTCTATGTTTAGAACCATTCCTGTGACACTAGTTATAGATTCCGATGCTTCAGTCCAGGTTTACTGTATCTCTTGGACCTTGTTATTCACGATGAAACAAAGAAATTGCATCGGTATTAAACACAAAAGGCACAATGTCGACTTAAGTACAAAAAGACTGACTCTTCTTACTGACTATGCTTTGAACCATTCCTGTGACACTAGTTATAGATTCCGATGCTCACTTTAGGTTTACTGTATCCCTCTGACCTTCTTATTGACAATGAAACAGAGAAATTGCATCGGAATTAAATACAAAAGGCACAATTCCGACTTTAGTGCAAGAACACTGACTCTTTTTACTGACTAAGGTTTGAGCCATTCCTGTGACACTAGTTATAGATTCCGATGCTCACTTCAGGTTTACTGTATCCCTCTGACCTTCTTATTGACGATGAAACACAGAAAGTATATCGGAATTAAATACAAAAGGCTCAATGCCGACTTAAGTACAAGAACACTGACTCTTTTTACTGACTATGCTTTGAACCATTCCTGTGACACTAGTTATAGATTCGGATGCTTCACTTCAGGTTTACTGTATCCCTCTGACCTTCCTATTGACGATGTAACACAGAAATTGTATCGGAATTAAATAGAAAAGGCACAATGCCGACTGAAGTACAAGACGACTGACCTTTCTTACTGTCTATGTTTTGTACCATTCCTGTGACACTAGTTATAGATTCCGATGCTTCACTTCAGGTTTACTGAATCCCATTGACCTTCTAATTGACGATGAAACACAGAAATTGTATCGGAATTAAATGCAAAAGGCACAAAGCCGACTTAAGTACATGAAGACCGACTCTTCCTACTGAGTATGGTTTGAACAATTCCTGTGACACTAGTTATAGATTCCGATGCTTCACTTCAGGTTAACTGTATCCCTTGGAAAATCTTATTGCCGACGAAACACAGAAATTGCATCGGAATTAAATACAAAAGGCACAATGCCAACTTAAGTACATGAAGACCGACTCTTCTTACTGACTATGTTTTGAACCATACCTGTGACACTAGTTATAGATTCCGATGCATCACTTGAGGTTTACTGTATCCCTTGGACCTTCTTATTGACGATGAAACACAGAAATTGCATCGGAATTAAATACAAAAGGCACAATGCCGACTTTAGTGCAAGAACACTGACTCTATTTACTGACTATGGTTTGAGCCATTCCTGTGACACTATTTATAGATTCCGATGCTCACTTCAGGTTTACTGTATCCCTCTGACTTTCTTATTGACGATGAAACACAGAAATTTCATCGGAATTAAATACAAAAGGCTCAATGCCGACTTAAGTACAAGAACACTGACTCATTTTACTGACTATGTTTTGAACCATTCCTGTGACACTAGTTATATATTAGGATGCTTCACTCAGGTTCACTGTATCCCTCTGACCTTCCTATTGGCGATGTAACACAGAAATTGTATCGGAATTAAATAGAAAAGGCCCAATGCCGACTTAAGTACAAGACGACTGACCTTTCTTACTGTCTATGTTTTGTACCATTCCTGTGACGCTAGTTATAGATTCCGATGCCTCACTTCAGGTTTACTGTATCCCTTGGACCTTCTTATTGACGATGAAACACAGAAATGGCATCGGAATTAAATACAAAAGGCACAATGCCGACTTAAGTACAAGAAGACATACACTTCTTACTGTCTATGTTTTGAACCATTATATAGACACTAGTTATAGATTACGATGCTTTACTCCAGGTTTACTGTATCCCTTGGACCTTGTTATTGACGATGAAACACAGAAATTGCATCGGAATTATATACAAAAGGCACAATGCCAACTTATGTACATGAAGAGCGACTCTTCTTACTGACTATGTTTTGAACCATTCCTGTGACACTAGTTATAGATTCCGATGCATCACTTGAGGTTTACTGTATCCCTTGGACCTTCTTATTGACGATGAAACACAGAAATTGCATCGGAATTCAATACAACAGGCACAATGCCGACATATGTACATGAAGAAAGACTCTTCTTATTGACTATGTTTTGAACCATTCCTGTGACACTAGTTATAGATTCCGATGCTTCAGTTGAGGTTTACTGTATCCCTTGGAAATTCTTATTGACGATGAAACACAGAAATTGAATCGGAATTAAATATAAAAGCAAAATGCCGACTTAAGTACACGAAAACTGACTCTTCTTACTGTCTATGTTTTGAACCATTCCTGTGACACTAGTTATAGATTCCGATGCTTCACTTCAGGTTTACTGTATCCCATTGACCTACTTATTGACGATGAAACACAGAAATTGTATCGGAATTAAATACAAAAGGCACAAAGCCGACTTAAGTACATGAAGACCGACTCTTCCTACTGAGTATGGTTTGAACAATTCCTGTGACACTAGTTATAGATTCCGATGCTTCACTCCAGGTTTACTGCATCCCTTGGACCTTCTTACTGACGATGAAACACAGAAATGGCATCGGAATTAAATACAAAAGGCACAATGCCGACTTAAGTACAAGAAGACATACACTTCTTACTGTCTATGTTTTGAACCATTATATAGACACTAGTTATAGATTACGATGCTTTACTCCAGGTTTACTGTATCCCTTGGACCTTGTTATTGACGATGAAACACAGAAATTGCATCGGCATTAAATACAAAATGCACAATGCCGACTTAAGCACAAGAAGACTGACTCTTCCTACTGTCTATGTTTTGAACCATTCCTGTGACACTAGTAATAGAATCCGATGCTTCACTTCAGGTTTACTGTATCCCATTGACCTACTTATTGACGATGAAACACAGAAATTGTATCGGAATTAAATACAAAAGGCACAAAGCCGACTTAAGTACATGAAGACCGACTTTTCCTACTGAGTATGGTTTGAACAATTCCTGTGACACTAGTTATAGATTCCGATGCTTCACTCCAGGTTTACAGTATCCCTTGGACCTTCTTATTGACGATCAAACACAGAAATGGCATCGGAATTAAATACAAAAGGCACAATGCCGACTTAAGTACAAGAAGACATACACTTCTTACTGTCTATGTTTTGAACCATTATATAGACACTAGTTATAGATTACGATGCTTTACTCCAGGTTTACTGTATCCCTTGGACCTTGTTATTGACGATGAAACACAGAAATTGCATCGGAATTAAATAGAAAAGGCACAATGCCGACTTAGGTACAAGAAGACTGACTCTTCTTACTGTCTACGTTTGAACCATTCCTGTGACACTAGCTATAGATTCGGATGCTTCACTTCAGGTTCACTGTATCCCTCTGACCTTCTTATTGACGATGAAACACAGAAATTGCATCGGAATTAAAAAGAAAAGGCACAATGCCGACTTAAGTACAAGACGACTGACTTTTCTAACTGTCTATGTTTAGAACCATTCCTGTGACACTAGTTATAGATTCCGATGCTTCACTCCAGGTTTACTGTATCCCTTGGACCTTCTTATTGACGATGAAACACAGAGATTGCATCGGAATTAAATACAAAAGGCACAATGCCGACTTATGGACAAGAAGACTGACTCTTCGTACTGACTTTGTTTTGAACCATTCCTGTGACACTAGTTATAGATTCTGATGCTTCACTTCAGGTTAACTGTATCCCTTGGAAAATCTTATTGCCGACGAAACACAGAAATTGCATCGCAATTAAATACAAAAGGCACAATGCCAACTTATGTACATGAAGACCGACTCTTCTTACTGACTATGCTTTGAAGCATTCCTGTGACACTAGTTATAGATTCCGATGCATCACTTGAGGTTTACTGTATCCCTTGGACCTTCTTATTGACGATGAAACACAGAAATTGCATCGGAATTCAATACAACAGGCACAATGCCGACATATGTACATGAAGAAAGACTCTTCTTATTGACTATGTTTTGAACCATTCCTGTGACACTAGTTATAGATTCCGATGCTTCACTTGAGGTTTACTGTATCCCTTGGAAATTCTTATTGACGATGAAACACAGAAACTGCAACGGAATTAAATACAAAAGGCAAAATGCCGACTTAAGTACACGAAGACTGTCTCTTCTTACTGTCCATGTTTTGAACCATTCCTGTGACACTAGTTATAGATTCCGATGCTTCACTCCAGGTTTACTGTCTCCCTTGGACAATCTTATTGACGATGAAACACAAAAATTGCATCGGAATTAAACACAAAAGGCACAATGTCGACTTAAGTACAAAAAGACTGACTCTTCTTACCGACTATGTTTTGAACCATTCCTGTGACACTAGTTATAGATTCCGATGCTCACTTCAGGTTTACTGTATCCCTCTGACCTTCTTAATGACGATAAAACACAGAAATTGCTTCGGAATTAAATACAAAAGGCACAATGCCGACTTAAGTACAAGAACACTGACACTTTTTACTGACTATGTTTTGAACCATTCCTGTGACACTAGTTATAGATTCGGATGCTTCACTTCATGTTAACTGTATCCCTTGGACCTTCTTATTGACGATGAAACACAGAAATTGCATCGGAATTAAATACAAAAGGCACAATGCCGACTTAAGTACATGAAGACCGACTCTTCCTACTGACTATGTTGTGAACCATTCCTGTGACACTAGTTATAGATTCCGATGCTTCACTTCAGGTTAACTGTAACCCTTGGACCATTTTATTGCCGACGAAACACAGAAATTGCATCGGAATTAAATACAAAAGGCACAATGCCAACTTAAGTACATGAAGACCGACTCTTCTTAGTGACTATGATTTGAACCATTCCTGTGACACTAGTTATAGATTCCGATGCATCACTTGAGGTTTACTGTAACCCTTGGACCTTCTTATTGACGATGAAACACAGAAATTGCATCGGAATTCAATACAACAGGCACAATGCCGACTTAAGTACAAGACGACTGACTTTTGTTACTGTCTATATTTTGAACCATTCCTGTGACACTAGTTATAGATTCCGATGCTTCACTCCATGTTTACTGTATCCCTTTGACCTTCTTATTGACGATGAAACACAGAAATTGCATCGGAATTAAATCCAAAAGGCAAAATGCCGACTTAAGTACACGAAGAGAGACTCTTCTTACTCTCTATGTTTTGAACCATTCCTGTGACACTAGTTATTGATTCCGATGCTACACTCCAGGTATACTGTATCCCTTGGACCTTCTTATTGACGATGAAGCACATCAATAGCATCGGAATTAAATACAAAAGGCACAATGCCGACTTAAGTATAAGAAAACTGACTCTTCTTACTGTCTATATTTTGAACCATTCCATTGACACTAGTTGTAGATTCCGATGCTTCACTCCAGGTTTACTGTATCCCTTGGACTTTGTTATTGACGATGAAACACAGAAATTGCATCGGAATTAAATAGAAAAGGCACAATACCGACTTAAGTACAAGATGACTGACTCTTCTTACTGTCTATGTTTTGAACCATTCCATTGACACTAGTTATACATTCCGATGCTTCACTCCAGGTTTACTGTATCCCTTGGACCTTCTTATTGACGATGAAACACAGAAATTGCAACGTAATTAAATACAAAAGGCACAATGCCGACTTATGTACAAGAAGACTGACTCTTCTTACTGACTATGTTTTGAACCATTCCTGTGACACTAGTTATAGATTCCGATGCTTCACCTCAGGTTTACTGTATCCCTTGGACCTTCTTATTGACGATGAAACACAGAAACTGCATCGGAATTAAATACAAAAGGCAAAATGCTGACTTAAGTACACGAAGACTGACTCATCTAACTGTCTATGTTTAAACCATTCCTGGGACACTAGTCATGGATTCCGATGGTTCACTTCATGTTTACTGTATCAGTTAGACCTTCTTATTGACGATGGATCACAGAAATTGCATCGGAATTAAATACAAAAGGCACAATGCCGACTTAAGGACAAGAAGACTGACTCTTCTTACTGACTTTGTTTTGAATCATTCCTGTGACACTAGTTATAGATTTCGATGCTTCACTTCTTGTTTATTGCATCCATCTGACCTTCTTATTGACGTTAAAACACAGAAATTGCATCGGAATTAAATCCTACAGGCAAAATGCCGACTTAAGTACCCGAAGACTGACTCTGCTTACTGTCTATGTTTTGAACCATTCCTGTGACACTAGTTATAGATTCCGATGCTACACTCCAGGTTTACTGTATCCCTTGGACCTTCTTATTGACGATGAAACACAGAAATTGCATCGGAATTAAATACAAAAGGCACAAGGCCGACTTAACGACAAGAAGACTGACTCTTCTTACTGACTTTGCTTTGAACCATTCATGTGACACTAGTTATAGATTCCGATGCCTCACTTCAGGTTTACTGTATCCCTTAGACCTTCTTATTGACGATGAAACACAGAAATTGCATCGGAATTAAATACAAAAGTCACAATGCCGACAGAAGTGCATGCAGACCGACTCTTCTTACTGACTATGTTTTGAACCATTCCTGTGACACTAGTTATAGATTCAAATGCAACACTCCAGGTTTACTGTGTCCCTTGGACCTTCTTATTGACGATGAAACACAGAAATTGCATCGGAATTAAATACAAAAGGCACAATGCCGACTTAAGTACAAGAAGACTGACTCTTCTTACTGTCTATGTTTGACCCATTCCTGTGACACTAGTTTTAGATTCCGATGCTTTACTCCAGGTTTACTGTATACCTTGGACCTTCTTTTTGACGATGAAACACAGAAATTGCATAGGAATTAAATACAAAAGGCACAATGCCGTCTTAAGGACAAGAAGACAGACTCTTCTTACTGACTATGTTTTGAACCATTCGTGTGCCACTAGCTACATATTCCGATCCTTCACTTGAGGTTTACTGTATCCCTCTGACCTTCGAATTGACGATGAAACTCTGAAATTGCATCGGAATGGAATACAAAAGGCACAATGCCGACTTAAGTACAAGAAGACCGACTTTTCTTACTGTCTATGTTTTGAACCATTCCATTGACACTAGTTATAGATTCCGATGCTTCACTCGAGGTTTACTGTATCCCTTGGACCTTGTTATTCACGATGAAACAGAGAAATTGCATCGGAATTAAATAGAAAAGGCACAATGCCGACTTAAGTACAAGAAGACTGACTCTTCTTACTGACTATGTTTTGAACCATTCCTGTGACACTAGGTATAGATTCCGATGCTTCAATTCAGGTTTACTGTATCCCTCTGACCTTCTTATTGACGATGAAACACAGGAATCGCATCGGAATTGAATACAAAAGGCAAAATGCCGACTTAAGCACAAGAACACTGACTCTTTCTACTGACTATGTTTTGAACCATTCCTGTGACACTAGTTATAGATTTGATGCTCACTTTAGGTTTACTGTATCCCTCTGACCTTCTTATTGACGATGAAACACAGAAAATGCACCGGAATTAATAACAAAAGGCACAATGCCGACTTAAGTACAAGAACACTGACTCTTTTTAGTGACTATGTTTTGAACCATTCCTGTGACACTAGTTATAGATTCGGATGCTTCACATCAGATTTACTGTATCCCTCTGACCTTCTTATTGACGATGAAACACAGAAATTGCATCGGAATTAAATAGAAATGGCACAACGCCGACTTAAGTACAAGACGACTGACTTTTCTTACTGTCTATATTTTGAACCATTGCTGTGACACTAGTTATAGATTCCGATGCTTCACTTCAGGTTTACTGGATCCCTTGGACATTCTTATTGTCGATGAAACATAGATATTGCATCGGAATTAAATATAAAAGGCACGATGCCGACTTAAGGACAAGAAGACTGACTCTTCTTACTGACTATGTTTAGAATTATTCCTGTGACACTAGCTATTGTTTCCGATGGTTCCCTTCATGTTTACTGTATCCCTCTGACCTTCATTTTGACGATGAAACACAGAAATTGCATCGGAATTAAATACAAAAGGCACAATGCCGACTTAAGTACAAGAAGACAGAGTCCTCTTACTGTCTATGTTTTGAACCATTCCATTGACACTAGTTATACATTCCAATGCTTCACTCCAGGTTTACTGTATCCCATGGACCTTGTTATTGACGATGAAACACAGAAATTGCATCGGAATTAAATACAAAAGGCACAATGCCGACTTAAGGACAAGAAGACTGACTCTTCTTGCTGACTTTGTTTTGAACCATTCCTGTGACACTAGTTATAGATTCCGATGCTTCACTTCAAGTTTACTGTATCCCTTGGACCTTCTTATTGACGATGAAACACGGAAATTGCATCGGAATTAAATACAAAAGGCACAATGCCGACTTAAGTACATGAAGACCGACTCTTCTTACTGACTATGTTTTGAACCATTCCTGTGACACTAGTTATAGATTCCGATGCTTCACTTGAGGTTACTGTATCCCTTGGACCTTCTTATTGACGATGAAACACAGACATTGCATCGGAATTAAATACAAAAGGCACAAATTCCACTTAAGGACAAGAATACGGACTCTTCATACTGACTATGCTTTGAACCATTCCTGAGACACTAGCTATAGATTCCGATGCTTCACTTCAGGTTTACTGTATCCCTCTGACCTACTTATTGACGATGAAACACAGAAATTGCATCGGAATTAAATACAAAAGGCACAATGCTGACTTAAGTACAGGAAGACTGACTCATCCTACTGTCTATGTTTTTAACCATTCCATTGACACTAGTTATAGATTCCGATGCTTCACACCAAATTTACTGTATCCCTTGGACCTTGTTATTGACGATGAAACACAGAAATTGCATCGGAAGTAAATAGAAAAGGCACAATACAGACATAAGTACAAGAAGACTGACTCTTCTTACTGACTATGTTTTGAACCATACCTGTGACACTAGTTATAGATTCCGATGCTTCACCTCAGGTTTACTGTATCCCTTGGACCTTCTTATTGATGATGAAACACAGAAATTGCATCGGAATTAAATACAAAACGCAAAATGCAGACTTTAGTACACGAAGACTGACTCTTCTTACTGTCTATGTTTTGAACCATTCCTGTGACACTAGTCATAGATTCCGATGCTTCACTTCAGGTTTACTGTATCACTTGGACCTTCTTATTGACAGTGAAACACAGAAATTGCATCGGAATTCAATAGAAAAGGCACAATGCCGACTTAAGGACAAGAAGACTGACTCTTCTTACTGACTTTGCTTTGAACCATTCCTGTGACACTGGTTATAGATTTCGATGCTTCACTTCAGGTTTATTGTATCCCTCCGACCTTCTTATTGACGATGAAACACAGAAATTGCATCGGAATTAAATAGAAAAGGCACAATGTCGACTTATGTACAAGAAGACTGACTCTTCTTACTGTCTATGCTTTGAACCATTCCTGTGACACTAGTTATAGATTCCGATGCCTCACTCCAGGTTTACTGTATCCCATGGACATTCTTATTGACGATGAAACTCAGATGTTGCATCGGAATTAAATAGAAAATGCACAATGGCGACTTAAGTACAAGAAGACTGACTCTTCTTACTGACTATGTTTTGAACCATTCCTGTGACACTAGTTTTAGATTCCGATGCTTCACTTCAGGTTTACTGTATACCTATTGACCATGAAACACCGAAATTGCATTGGAATTAAATACAAAAGGCACAATGCCGACTTAAGTACAAGAAGACTGACTCATCCTACTGTCTATGTTTAGAACCATTCCTGTGACACTAGTTTTGGATTCCGATGCTTCACTTCAGGTTTACTGTATCCCTCTTACCTTCTTATTGAAGATGAAACACAGAAATTGCGTCGGAATTAAATACAAAAGGCACAATGCCGACTTAAGTAAAAGAACACTGACTCTTCATACTTTCTATGTTTTTAACCATTCCTGTGACACTAGTTATAGATTCCGATGCATCACTTCAGGTTTACTGTTTCCCTCTGTCCTTAATGCCGATGAAACATAGAAATTGCATCGGAATTAAATACAAAAGGCACAATGCCGACATAAGAACAAGAAGACTGACTCTTCTTACTGACTATGTTTTGAACCATTCCAGTGACACTAGTTATAGATTCCGATGCTTCACTCCAGGTTTACAGTATCCCTTCGACCTTCTTATTGACGATGAAACACAGAAATTGCATCGGAATTAAATACAAAAGGCACAATGCCGACTTAAGGACAAGAAGAATGACTCTTCTTACTGACTTTGTTTTGAACCATTCCTGAGACACTAGTTATAGATTCCGATGCTTCACTTCAGGTTTATTGTATCCCTCTGACCTTTTTATTGACGATGAAACACAGAAATTGCATCCGAATTAAATAGAAAAGGTACAATGTCGACTTAAGTACAAGAAGACAGATTCTTCTTACTGTCATTGTTTTGAACCATTCCTGTGACACTAGTCATAGATTCAGATGCTTCACTTCATGTTTACTGTATCACTTGCACCTTCTTATTGACAGTGAAACACAGAAATTGCACCGGATTTCAATACAAAAGGCACAATGCCGACTTCAGGACAAGAAGACTGACTCTTCTTACTGACTTTGCTATGAACCACTCCTGTGACACTAGTTATAGATTTCGATGCTTCACTTCAGGTTTATTGTATCCCTCTGACCTTCTTATTGACGAAGAAACACAGAAATTGCATCGGAATTAAATAGAAAAGCCACAATGTCGACTTAAGTACAAGAAGACTGACTCCTTTTACTGTCTATGTTTTGAACCATTCCTGTGGCACTAGTTATAGATTCCGATGCTTCACTAAAGGTTTACTGGAACCCTTGGACCTTCTTATTGACGATGAAACACAAAAATTGCATCGGAATTAAATACAAAACTCACAATGCCGACTTAAGGACAAGAAGACTGACTCTTCTTACTGACTATGTTTTGAACCATTCCTGTGACACCAGCTATTGATTCCAATGCTTCACTTGAGGTTTACTGTATGTCTCCGACCTTCGTATTGACGATGAAACACTGAAATGCCATCGGAATGCAATACAAAAGGCACAATGCTGAATTAAGTACACGAAGACTGACTCTTCTAACTGTCTATGTTTGAACCATTCCTGGGTCACTAGTCATAGATTCCGGTGCTTCACTTCATGTTTACTGTATCACTTAGACCGTCTTATTGACGATGAATCACAGAAATTGCATCGGAATTAAATACAAAAGGCACAATGCCGACTTAAGGACTAGAAGACAGACTCTTCTTACTGACTTTGTTTGAACCATTCCTGTGACACTAGTTATAGATTTCGATGCTTCACTTCTTGTTTATTGCATCCATCTGACCTTCTTATTGACGATAAAACACAGAAATTGCATCGGAATTAAATCCGAAAGGCAAAATGCCGACTTAAATACACGAAGACTGACTCTGCTTACTGTCTATGTTTTGAACCATTCCTGTGACACTAGTTATAGATTCCGATGCTACACTCCAGGTTTACTGTATCCCTTGGACCTTCTTATTAACGATGAAACACAGAAATTGCATCGGAATTAAATACAAAAGGCACAATGCCGACCTAACGACAAGAAGACTGACTCTTCTTACTGACTTTGCTTTGAACCATTCATGTGACACTAGTTATAGATTCCGATGCGTCACTTCAGGTTTACTGTATCCCTTAGACCTTCTTATTGACGATGAAACACAGAAATTGTATCGGAATTAAATACAAAAGGCACAATGCCGTCTTAAGGACAAGAAGACTGACTCTTCTTACTGTCTATGTTTCACCCATTCCTGTGACACTAGTTTTAGATTCCGATGATTCACTCCAGGTTTACAGTATCCCTTGGACCTTATTTTTGACTATGAAACACAGAAATTGCATAGGAATTAAATACAAAAGGCACAATGCCGTCTTAAGGACAAGAAGACTACTCTTGTTACTGTCTATGCTTAGAACCAGTCCTGTGACACTAGTTTTAGATTCCGATGCTTCACTTGAGGTTTATTGTATCCCTTGGACCTTCTTATTGACGATGAAACACAGAAATTGCATCGTAATTAAATACAAAAGGCACAATGCCGACTTAAGTACAAGAAGACTGACTCTTCTTACTGACTATGTTTTGAACCATTCCTGTGACACTAGTAATAGATTCCGATGCATCACTCCAGGTTAACTGTATCCCTTGAACCTTCTTATTGACGATGAAACACAGAAATTGCATCGAAATTAAATACAAAAAGCACAATGCCGACTTAAGGACAAGAAGACTGACTCTTCTTACTGACTATGTTTTGAACCATTCCTATGATACTAGTTATAGATTTCGATGCTTCACTTCTTGTTTATTGCATCCATCAGACCTTCTTATTGACGATAAAACACAGAAATTGCATCGGAATTAAATCCGAATGGCAAAATGCCGACTTAAGTACACGAAAACTGACTCTGCTTACTGTCTATGTTTTGAACCATTCCTGTGACACTAGTTATAGATTCCGATCCTGCACTCCAGGTTTACTGTATCCCTTGGACCTTCTTATTGACGATGAAACACAGAAATAGCATCGGAATTAAATACAAATGGCACAATGCCGACTTAACGACAAGAAGACTGACTCTACTTACTGACTTTGCTTTGAACCATTCATGTGACACTAGTTACAGATTCCGATGCTTCACCTCAGGTTTACTGTATCCCTTAGACCTTCTTATTGACGATGAAACACAAAAATTGCATCGGAATTAAATACAAAAGGCACAATGCCGACTGAAGTACATGCAGACCGACTCTTCTTACTGACTATGTTTTGAACCATTCCTGTGACACTAGTTATAGATTCCGATGCTACACTCCAGGTTTACTGTATCCGTGCACCTTCTTTTTGACGATGAAACACAGAAATTGCATAGGAATTACATACAAAAGGCACAATGCCGTCTTAAGGACAAGAAGACTGACTCTTCTTACTGACTATGTTTTGAACCATTCCTGTGACACTAGCTATAGATTCCAATGCTTCACTTGAGGTTTACTGTATCCCTCCGACCTTCGTATTGACGATGAAACACTGAAATTGCATCGGAATGCAATACAAAAGGCACAATGCCGACTTAAGTACAAGAAGACCGACTTTTCTTACTGTCTATGCTTTGAACCATTCCATTGACACTAGTTATAGATTCCGTTGCTTCACTCCAGGTTTACTGTATCCCTTGGACCTTGTTATTCACGATGAAACACAGAAATTGCATCGGAATTAAATAGCAAAGGCACAATGCCGACTTAAGTACAAGAAGACTGACTCTTCTTACAGACTATGATTTGAAGCATTCCTGCGACACTAGTCATAGATTCCGATGCTTCAATTCAGGTTTACTGTATCCCTCTGACCTTCTTATTGACCATGAAACAAAGAAATTGCATCGGAATTAAATACAAAAGGCACAATGCCGACTTAAGCAAAAGAACACAGACTCTTTCTACTGACTACGTTTTGAACCATTCCTGTGACACTAGTTATAGATTTGATGCTCACTTTATGTTTACTGTATCCCTCTGACCTTCTTATTGACGATGAAACACAGAAATTGCACCGGAATTAAATACAAAAGGCACAATGCCGACTTAAGTACAAGAACACTGACTCTTTTTAGTGACTATGTTTTGAATCATTCCTGTGACACTAGTTATAGATTCGGATGCTTCACTTCAGGTTTACTGTATCCCTCTGACCTTCTTTTTGACGATGAAACACAGAAGATCCATCGGAATTAAATACAAAAGGCACAATGCCGACTTAAGTACAAGAAGACAGACTCTTCTTACTGTCTATGTTTTGAACCATTCCATTGACACTAGTTATAGATTCCAATGCTTCACTCCAGGTGTACTGTATCCCTTGGACCTTGTTATTGACGATGAAACACAGAAATTGCATCGGAATTAAATAGAAAAGGCACAATGCCGACTTCAGTACAAGAAGACTGACTCTTCTTACTGACTATGCTTTCAACCATTCCTGTGACACTAGTTATAGATTCCGATGCTTCACTTCAGGTTTACTGTATCCCTTGGACCTTCTTATTGACGATGAAACACAGAAATTGCATTGGAATTAAATCCAAAAGGCAAAATGCCAATTTAAGTACACGAAGACTGACTCTTCTTTCTGTCCATGTTTTGAACAATTCCTGTGACACTAGTTATAGATTCCGATGCTACACTCCAGGTATAATGTATCCCTTGGACCTTCTTATTGAAGATGAAACACAGAAATTGCATCGGAATTAAATACAAAAGGCACAATGCCGACTAAAGGACAAGAAGACTGACTCTTCTTACTGACTTTGTTTTGAACCATTCCTGTGACACTAGTTATAGATTCCGATGCTTCACTTCAGTTTTACTGTATCCCTTGGACCTTCTTATTGTCGATGAAACACAGAAATTGCATCGGAATTGAATACAAAAGGCACAATGCCGACTTAAGTACATGAAGACCGACTCTTCTTACTGACTATGTTTTGAGCCATTCCTGTGACACTAGTTATAGATTCCGATGCTTCACTTGAGGTTACTGTATCCCTTGGACCTTCTTATTGACGATGAAACACAGAAATTGCATCGGAATTAAATACAAAAGGCACAAATCCGACTTAAGGACAAGAATACGGACTCTTCATACTGACTATGCTTTGAACCATTCCTGAGACACTAGCTATAGATTCCGATGCTTCACTTCAGGTTTACTGTATCCCTCTGACCTACTTATTGACGATGAAACACAGAAATTGCATCTTAATTAAATACAAAAGGCACAATGCTGACTTAAGTACAAGAAGACTGACTCATCTTACTGTCTATGTTTTGAACCATTCCATTGACACTAGTTATAGATTCCGATGCTTCACACCAGGTTTACAGTATCCCTTGGAACTTAATATTGACGATGAAACACAGAAATTGCATCGGAATTAAATAGAAAAGACACAATACAGACATAAGTACAAGAAGACTGACTCTTCTTACTGACTATGTTTTGAACCATACCTGTGAGACTAGTTATAGATTCCGATGCTACACCTCAGGTTTACTGTATCCCTTTGGACCTTCTTATTGACGATGAAACACAGAAATTGCATCGGAATTAAATACAAAACGCAAAATGCAGACTTTAGTACACGAAGACTGACTCTTCTTACTGTCTATGTTTTGAACCATTCCTGTGAAACTAGTCATAGATTCCGATGCTTCACTTCAGGTTTACTGTATCACTTGGACCTTCTTATTGACAGTGAAACACATAAATTGCATCGGAATTCAATACAAAAGGCACAATGCCGACTTAAGGACAAGAAGCCTGACTCTTCTTACTGACTTTGCTTTGAACCATTCCTGTGACACTAGTTATAGATTTCGATGCTTCACTTCAGGTTTATTGTATCAATCTGACCTTCTTGTTGACGAAGAAACACAGAAATTGCTTCGGAATTAAATAGAAAAGGCACAATGTCGACTTAAGTACAAGAAGACTGACTCTTCCTACTGTCTATGCTTTGAACCATTCCTGTGACACTAGTTATAGATTCCGATGCCTCACTCCAGGTTTACTGTATCCCATGGACCTTCTTATTGACCATGAAAGTCAGATATTGCATCGGAATTAAATAGAAAATGCACAATGGCGACTTAAGTACAAGAAGACTGACTCTTCTTACTGACTATGTTTCGAACCATTCCTGTGACACTAGTTATAGATTCCGATGCTTTACTTCAGGTTTACTGTATACCTATTGACGATGAAACACAGAAACTGCATTGGAAATAAATACAAAAGGCACAATGCCGACTTAAGTACAAGAAGACTGACTCATCCTACTGTCTATGTTTAGAACCATTCCTGTGACACTAGTTTTTGGATTCCGATCCTTCACTTCAGGTTTACTGTATCCCTTTTACCTTCTTATTGAAGATGAAACACAGAAATTGCGTCGGAATTAAATACAAAAGGCACAATGCCGACTTAAGTAAAAGAACACTGACTCTTCATACTTTCTATGTTTTTAACCATTCCTGTGACACTAGTTATAGGTTCCGATGCATCACTTCAGGTTTACTGTTTCCCTCTGTCCTTAATGCCGATGAAACACAGAAATTGCAACGGAATTAAATACAAAAGGCACAATGCCGACTTAAGAACAAGAAGACTGACTCTTCTTACTGACTATGTTTTGAACCATTCCAGTGACACTAGTTATAGATTCCGATGCTTCACTCCAGGTTTACAGTATCCCTTGGACCTTCTTATTGACGATGAAACACAGAAATTGCATCGGAATTAAATACAAAAGGCACAATGCCGACTTAAGGACAAGAAGACTGACTCTTCTTACTGACTTTGTTTGAACCATTCCTGAGACACTAGTTATAGATTCCGATGCTTCACTTCAGGTTTATTGTATCCCTCTGACCTTCTTATTGACGATGAAACACAGAAATTGCATCGGAATTAAATAGAAAGGTACAATGTGGACTTAAATTCAAGAAGACAGATTCTTCTTACTGTCTATGTTTTGAACCATTCCAGTGACACTAGTTATAGATTCCGATGCCTCACTTCAGGTTTACTGCATCCCTTGGACCTCCTTATTGACGATGAAATACTGAAATTGCATCGGAATAATACAAAAGGCACAATGCCGACTTAAGTACACGAAGACTGACTCTTCTTACTGTCTATGTTTTGAACCATTCCTGTGACACTAGTCATAGATTCCGATGCTTCACTTCAGGTTTACTGTATCACTTGCACCTTCTTATTGACAGTGAAACACAGAAATTGCACCGGATTTCAATACAAAAGGCACAATGCCGACTTCAGGACAAGAAGACTGACTCTTCTTACTGACATTGCTATGAACTACTCCTGTGACACTAGTTATAGATTTAGATGCTTCACTTCAGGTTTATTGTATCCCTCTGACCTTCTTATTGACGATGAAACACAGAAATTGCATCGGAATTAAATAGAAAAGGCACAATGTCGACTTAAGTACAAGAAGACTGACTCCTTTTACTGTCTATGTTTGAACCATTCCTGTGGCACTAGTTATAGATTCCGATGCTTCACTCCAGGTTTACTGTAACCCTTGGACCTTCTTATTGACGATGAAACACAGAAATTGCATCGGAATTAAATACAAAAGGCACAATGCCGACTTAAGGACAAGAAGACTGACTCTTCTTACTGACTATGTTTTGAACCATTCCTGTGACACTAGCTATTGATTCCAATGCTTCACTTGAGGTTTTCTGTATCCCTCCGACCTTCGTATTGACGATGAAACACTGAAATTCCTTCGCATAGCAATACAAAAGGCACAATGCTGAATTAAGTACACGAAGACTGACTCTTCTAACTGTCTATGTTTGAACCATTCCTGGGACACTAGTCATAGATTCCGATGCTTCACTTCATGTTTACTGTATCACTTAGACCTTCTTATTGACGATGAATCACAGATATTGCATCGGAATTAAGTACAAAAGGCACAATGCCGACTTAAGGACAAGAAGACTGACTCTTCTTACTGACTTTGCTTTGAACCATTCATGTGACACTAGTTATAGATTCCGATGCGTCACTTCAGGTTTACTGTATCACTTAGAGCTTCTAATTGACGATGAATCACAGAAATTGCATCGGAATTAAATACAAAAGGCACAATGCCGACTTAAGGACAAGAAGATTGACTCTACTAACTGACTTTGTTTTGAACCATTTCGATGCTTCACTTCTTGTTTATTGCATCCATCTGACTTTCTTATTGACGATAAAACACAGAATTTGCATCGGAATTAAATACGAAAGGTACAATGCCGACTTAAGGACAAGAAGACTGACTCTTCTTACTGACTTTGTTTTGAACCATTCCTGTGACACTAGTTATAGATTCCGATGCTTCACTTCAGGTTTACTGTATCCCTTGGACCTTCTTATTATCGATGAAACACAGAAATTGCTTCGGAATTAAATACAAAAGGCACAACGCCGACTTAAGTACATGCAGACCGACTCTTCTTACTGACTATGTTTTGAACCATTCCTGTGACACTAGTTATAGATTCCGATGCTACACTCCAGGTTTACTGAATCCCTTGGACCTTCATATTGACGATGAAACACAGAAATTGCATCGGAATTAAATACAAAAGGCACAATGCCGACTTAAGTACAAGAAGGCTGACTCTTCTTACTGTCTATGTTTGACCCATTCCTGTGACACTAGTTTTAGATTCCGATGCTTCACTCCAGGTTTACTGTATCCCTTGGACTTTCTTTTTGACGATGAAACACAGAAATTGCATAGGAATTAAATACAAAAGGCACAATGCCGTCTTAAGAACAAGAAGACTGACTCTTCTTACTATCTATGCTTTGAACCATTCCTGTGAACTAGTTTTAGATTCCGATGCTTCACTTGAGGTTTACTGTATCCCTTGGACCTTCTTATTGACGATGAAACACAGAAATTGCATCGTAATTAAATACAAAAGGCACAATGCCGACTTAAGTACAAGAAGACTGACTTATCTTACTGTCTATATTTTGAACCTTTCCATTGATACTAGTTATAGATCCGATGCTTCACTCCAGGTTTACTGTATCCCTTGGACCTTGTTATTAACGATGAAACACAGAAACTGCATCGGAATTAAATAGAAAATGCACAATGCCGACTTATGTACAAGAAGACTGACTCTTCTTACGAACTATGTTTTGAACCATTCCTGTGACACTAGTTATAGATTCCGATGCATCACTCCAGGTTTACTGTATCCCTTGGACCTTCTTATTGACGATGAAACACAGAAATTGCATCGAAATTAAATACAAAAGGACAATGCCGACTTAAGGGCAAGAAGACTGACTCTTCTTACTGACTATGTTTTGAACCATTCCTATGACACTAGTTATAGATTTCGATGCTTCACTTCTTGTTTATTACATCCATCTGACCTTCTTATGGACGATAAAACACAGAAATTGCATCGGAATTATATCCGAAAGGCAAAATGCCGACTTAAGTACACGAAGACTGACTCTGCTTACTGTCTATGTTTTGAACCATTCCTGTGACACTAGTTATAGATTCCGATGCTACACTCCAGGTTTACTGTATCCCTTGGACCTTCTTATTGACGATGAAACACAGAAATTGCATCGGAATTAAATAAAAAAGGCACAATGCCGACTTAACGACAAGAAGACTGACTCTTCTTACTGACTTTGCTTTGAACCATTCATGTGACACTAGTCATAGATTCCGATGCTTCAATTCAGGTTTACTGTATCCCTTTGTCCTTCTTATTGGCGATGAAACACAGAAATTGCATCGGAATTAAATCCAAAAGGCAAAATGCCGACTTAAGTACACGAAGACTGACTCTTCTTACTATCTATGATTTGAACAATTCCTGTGACACTAGTTATAGATTCCGATGCTTCACTCCAGATTTACTGTATCCCTGGGACCTTGTTATTCACGATGAAACTGAGAAATTGCATCGGAATTAAATAGAAAAGGCACAATGCCGACTTAAGTACAAGAAGACTGACTCTTCTTACTGACTATGTTATGAACCATTCCTGTGACACTAGTCATAGATTCCGATGCTTCAATTCAGGTTTACTGTATCCCTCTGACCTTCTTATTGACGATGAAACACAGAAATGGCATCGGAATTAAATACAAATGCACAATGCCGACTTAAGCACAAGAACACAGACTCTTTCTACTGACTATGTTTTGAACAAACCTGTGGCACTCGTTATAGATTTGATGCTCACTTTAGGTTTACTGTATCCCTCTGACCTTCTTATTGACGATGAAACACAGAAATTGCACCGGAATTAAATACAAAAGGCACAATGCCGACTTAAGTACAAGAACACTGACTCTTCTTACTGACTATGTTTTGAACCATACCTGTGACACTAGTTATAGATTCCGATGCATCACTCCAGGTTTACTGTATCCCTTGGACCTTCTTATTGACGATGAAACTCAGATATTGCATCGGAATTAAATAGAAAATGCACAATGGCGACTTATGTACAAGAAGACCGCCTCTTCTTACTGACTATGTTTTGAACCATTCCAGTGACACTAGTCATAGATTCCGATGCTTCACTTCAGGTTTACTGTATCACTTGGACCTTCTTATTGACAGTGAAACACAGAAATTGCATCGGAATTCAATACAAAATGCACAATGCCGACTTAATGACAAGAAGACTGACTCTTCTTACTGACTTTGCTTTGAAACATTCCTGTGACACTAGTTATAGATTTCGATGCTCACTTGAGGTTTATTGTATCCCTCTGACCCTCTTATTGACGAAGAAACATAGAAATTGCATCGGAATTAAATAGAAAAAGCACAATGTCGACTTAAGTACAAGAAGACTGACTTCCTACTGTCTATGCTTTGAACGATTCCTGTGACACTAGTTATAGATTCCGATGCCTCACTCCAGGTTTACTGTATCCCATGGACCTTCTTATTGACGATGAAACTCAGAAATTGCATCGGAATTAAATAGAAAATGCACAATGGCGACTTAAGTACAAGAAGACCGACTCTTCTTACTGACTATGTTTTGAACCATTCCTGTGACACTAGTTATAGATTCCGATGCATCACTCCAGGTTTACTGTATCCCTTGGACCTTCTTATTGACGATGAAACTCAGATATTGCATCGGAATTAAATAGAAAAAGCACAATGGCGACTTAAGTACAAGGAGACTGACTGTTCTTACTGACTTTGTTTTGAACCATTCCTGTGACACTAGTTATAGATTCCGATGCTTTACTTCAGGTTTACTGTATACCTATTGACAATGAAACACAGAAATTGCATTGGAGTTAAATACAAAAGGCACAATGCCGACTTAAGTACAAGAAGACTGACTCATCCTACTGTCTATGATTAGAACCATTCCTGTGACACTAGTTTTGGATCCCGATGCTTCACTTCAGGTTTACTGTATCCCTCTTACCTTCTTATTGAAGATGAAACACAGAAATTGCGTCGGAATTAAATACAAAAGGCACAATGCCGACTTAAGTAAAAGAACACTGACTCTTCATACTTTCTATGTTTTTAACCATTCCTGTGACACTAGTTATAGATTCCGATGCATCACTTAAGGTTTACTGTTTCCCTCTGTCCTCAATGCCGATGAAACACAGAAATTGCATCGGAATTAAATACAAAAGGCACAATGCCGACTTAAGAACAAGAAGACTGACTCTTCTTACGGACCATGTTTTGAACCATTCCAGTGACACTAGTTATAGATTCCGATGCTTCACTCCAGGTTTACAGTATCCCTTGGACCTTCTTATTCACGATGAAACACAGAAATTGCATCGGAATTAAATACAAATGGCACAATGCCGACTTAAGGACAAGAAGACTGACTCTTCTTACTGACTTTGTTTTGAACCATTCCTGAGACACTAATTATAGATTCCGATGCTTCACTTCAGGTTTATTGTATCCCTCTGCCCTTCTTATTGACGATGAAACACAGAAATTGCATCGGAATTACATAGAAAGGTACAATGTCGACTTAAGTACAAGAAGACAGATTCTTCTTACTGTCTATGTTTTGAACCATTCCAGTGACACTAGTTATAGATTCCGATGCTTCACTTCAGGTTTACTGTATCCCTTGGACCTTGTTATTGACGATGAAACACAGAAACTGCATCGGAATTAAATAGAAAATGCACAATGCCGACTTATGTACAAGAAGACTGACTCTTCTTACGGACTATGTTTTGAACCATTCCTGTGACAATAGTTATAGATTCCGATGCATCACTCAAGGTTTACTGAATCCCTTGGACCTTCTTATTGACGATGATACACAGAAATTGCATCGAAATTAAATACAAAAGGACAATGCCGACTTTAGGACAAGAAGACTGACTCTTCTTACTGACTATGTTTTGAACCATTCCTATGACACTAGTTATAGATTTCGATGCTTCACTTCTTGTTTATTTCATCCATCTGACCTTCTTATTGACGATAAAACACAGAAATTGCATTCGGAATTAAATCCGAAAGGCAAAATGCCGACTTAAGTACACGAAGACTGACTCTGCTTACTGTCTATGTTTTGAACCATTCCTGTGACACTAGTCATAGATTCCGATGCTTCAATTCAGGTTTACTGTATCCCTCTGACCTTCTTATTGACGATGAAACACAGAAATGGCAACGGAATTAAATACAAAAGGCACAATGCCGACTTAAGCACAAGCACACAGACTCTTTCTACTGACTATGTTTTGAACAAACCTGTGGCACTCGTTATAGATTTGATGCTCACTTTAGGTTTACTGTATTCATCTGACCTTCTTATTGACGATGAAACACAGAAATTGCACCGGAATTAAATACAAAAGGCACAATGCCGACTTAAGTACAAGAACACTGACTCTTTTTAGTGACTATGTTTTGAACCATTCCCGTGACACTAGTTATAGATTCGGATGCTTCATTTCAGGTTTACTGTATCCCACTGACCTTCTTATTGACGATGAAACACAGAAATTGCATCGGAATTAAATACAAAAGGAACAATGCCGACTTAAGGACAAGAAGACTGACTCTTCTTACTGACTATGTTTTGAACCATACCTGTGACACTAGTTATAGATTCCGATGCTTCACCTCAGGTTTACTGTATCCCTTTGGACCTTCTTATTGACGATGAAACACAGAAATTGCATCGGAATTAAATACAAAACGCAAAATGCAGACTTTAGTACACGAAGACTGACTCTTCTTACTGTCTATGTTTTGAACCATTCCTGTGACACTAGTCATAGGTTCCGATGCTTCACTTCAGGTTTACTGTATCCCTTGGACCTTCTTATTGACGATGAAACACAGAAATTGCATCGGAATTAAATACAAAAGGCACAATGCCGACTTAAGGACAAGAAGACTGACTCTTCTTACTGACTTTGTTTGAACCATTCCTGAGACACTAGTTATAGATTCCGATGCTTCACTTCATGTTTATTGTATCCCTCTGACCTTCTTATTGACGATGAAACACAGAAATTGCATCGGAATTAAATAGAAAGGTACAATGTCGACTTAAGTACAAGAAGACAGATTCTTCTTACTGTCTATGTTTTGAACCATTCCAGTGACACTAGTTATAGATTCCGATGCTTCACTTCAGGTTTACTGTATCCCTTGGACCTCCTTATTGACGATGAAATACAGAAATTGCATCGGAATAATACAAAAGGCACAATGCCGACTTAAGTACACGAAGATTCACTCTTCTTACTGTTTATGTTTTGAACCATTCCTGTGACACTAGTCATAGATTCCGATGCTTCACTTCAGGTTTACTGTATCACTTGCACCTTCTTATTGACAGTGAAACACAGAAATTGCACCGGATTTCAATAGAAAAGGCACATTGCCGACTTCAGGACAAGAAGACTGACTCTTCTTACTGACTTTGCTATGAACCACTCCTGTGACACTAGTTATAGATTTCGATGCTTCACTTCAGGTTTATTGTATCCCTCTGACCTTCTTATTGACGATGAAACACAGAAATTGCATCGGAATTAAATAGAAAACGCACAATGTCGACTTAAGTACAAGAAGACTGACTATTCTTACTGTCTATGTTTTGAACCATTCCTGTGACACTAGTTATAGATTCCGATGCCTCACTCCATGTTTACTGTATCCCATCGACTTTCTTATTGACGATGAAGCTCAGATATTGCATCGGAATTAAATAGAAAATGCACAATGGCGACTTAAGTACAAGAAGACTGAGTCTTCTTACTGACTATGTTTTGAACCATTCCTGTGACACTAGTTATAGATTCCGATGCTTCACTTCAGGTTTACTGTATACCTATTGACGATGAAACACAGAAATTGCATTCGAATTAAATACAAAAGGCACAGTGCCGACTTAAGTACAAGAAGACTGACTCTTCCTACTGTCTATGTTTAGAACCATTCCTGTGACACTAGTTTTGGATTACGATGCTTCACTTCAGGTTTACTGTATCCCTCTTACCTTCTTATTGAAGATGAAACACAGAAATTGCATCAGTATTAAATACAAAAGGCACAATGCCGACTTAAGTACAAGAAGACTGACTCTTCATACTTTCTATGTTTTTAACCATTCCTGTGACACTAGTAATAGATTCCGATGCTTCACTTCAGGTTTACTGTTTCCCTCTGTCCTTAATGCCGATGAAACACAGAAATTGCATCGGAATTAAATAAAAAAGGCACAATGCCAACTTAAGTACAAGAAGACTGACTCTTCTTACTGACTATGTTTTGAACCATTCCAGTGACACTAGTTATAGATTCCGATGCTTCACTCCAGGTTTACTGTATCCCTTGAACCTTGTTATTGACTATGAAACACAGAAATTGCATCGGAATTAAATACAAAAGGCACAATGCCGACTTAAGGACAAGAAGACTGACTCTTCTTACTGACTTTGTTTTGAACCATTCCTGTGACACTAGTTATAGATTCCGATGCTACACTTCAGGTTTATTGTATCCCCCTGACCTTCTTATTGACGATGAAACACAGAAATTGCATCGGAATTAAATACAAAAGGCACAATGCCAACTTAAGTACAAGAAGACTGACACTTCCTACTGTCTATGTTTTTAACCATACCTGTGACACTAGTTATGGATTCCGATGCTTCACTTCAGGTTTACTGTATCCCTTGGACCTTCTTATTGACGATGAAACACAGAAATTGCATCGGAATTAAATCCAAAAGGCAAAATGCCGACTTAAGTACACGAAGACTCACTCTTCTTACTGTCTAGGTTTTGAACCATTCCTGTGACACTAGTTATAGATTCCGATACTACACAACAGGTTTAATGTATCCCTTGGACCTTCTTATCGACGATGAAACACAGAAATTCCATCGGAATTAAACACAAAAAGCACAATGCCGACTTAAGTACAATAAGACTGACTGTTCTTACTGACTATGTTTTGAACCATTCCTGTGACACTAGTTATGGATTCCGATGCTTCACTTCAGGTTTACTGTATCCCTCTGACCTTCTTATTGACGATCAAACACAGACTGCATCGGAATTGAACACCAAAGGCACAATGCCGACTTAAGTACAAAATGACTGACTCTTCTTACTGACTATGTTTTGAACCATTCCTGTGACACTAGTTATAGATTCCGATGCTTCACTTCAGTTTAATGTATCCCTCTGACCTTCTTATTGACGATGAAACACAGAAATCGCATCGGAATTAATTACAAAAGGCACAATGCCGACTTAAGTACATGAAGACCGACTCTTCTTACTGACTATGCTTTGAACCATTCATGTGACACTAGTTATAGATTCTGATGCTACACTCCAGGTTTACTGTATCCCTTGGACCTTCTTATTGACGATGAAACACAGAAACTGCATCGGAATTCAATACAAAAGGCACAATGCGGATTTAAGGACAAGAAGACTGACTCTTCTTACTGATTTTGTTTGAACCATTCCTGTGACTCTAGTTATAAATTCCGATGCTTCACTTCAGGTTTTCTGTATCCCTTGGACCTTCTTATTGACGATGAAACACAGAAATTGAATCGGAATTAAATACAAAAGGCACATTGCCGACTTAAGTACATGAAGACCGACTCTTCTTACTGACTATGTTTTGAACCATTCCTGTGAAACTAGTTATAGATTCCGATGCTTCACTTGTGGTTTACTGTATCCCTTGGACCTTCTTATTGACGATGAAACACAGAAATTGCATTGGAATTAAATACAAAGGGCAAAATGCCGACTTAAGTACACGAAGACTGACTCGTTTTACTGTCTATGTTTTGAACCATTCCTGTGACACTAGTCATAGTTTCCGATGCTTCACTTCAGGATAACTGTATCACTTGTACCTTCTTATTCACGATGAAACACAGAAATTACATCGGAATTAAATACAAAAGGCAGAATGCCGACTTAAGTACACGAAGATTGACTCTTCCTACTGTCTATATTTTGAACCATTCCTGTGCCACTAGTTTTTGATTCCGATGCTTCACTTCAGGTTTTCTGTATCGCTCTTACCTTCTTATTGACGATGAAACACAGAAATTGCATCGGAATTAAATACAAAAGGCACAATGCCGACTTAAGTACAAGAAGACCGACTCTTCCAACTGTCTATGTTTTGAACCATTCCTGTGACACTAGTTATAGATTCCGATGCTTCACTTCAGGTTTACTGTATCCCTCTGACCTTATTGCCGATGAAACACAGAAATTGCATCGGAAATAAATACAAAAAGGCACAATGCCGACTTAAGTACAAGAAGACTGACTCTTCTTACTGACTATGTTTGAACCAATCCTGTGACACTAGTAATAGATTCCGAGGCTTCACTTCAGGTTTTCTGTATCCCTTGGATCTTCTTATTGACGATGAAACACAGAAAATTCATCGGAATTAAACACAAATGGCAAAATGCCGACTTAACTACACGAAGACTGACACTTCTTACTGTCTACGTTTTGAACCATTCCTGTGACACTAGTTATAGATTCCGATGCTACACTCAAGGTTTACTGTATCCCTTGGACCTCCTTATTGACGATGAAACACAGAAATTGCATCGGAATTAAATACAAAAGGCACAATGCCGACTTAAGGACAAGTAGACTGACTCTTCTTACTGACTATGTTTTGAACCATTCCTGTGACACTAGTTATAGATTCCGATGCTTCACTTCAGGTTTACTGTATGCCTTGGACCTTCTTATTGACAATGAAACACAGAATTTGCATCGGAATTAAATACTAAAGGCACAATGCCGACTTAAGTACAAGAAGACCGACTCTTCCAACTGTCTATGTTTTTAACCATTCCTGTGACACTAGTTATAGATTCCGATGCTTCACTTCAGGTTTACTGTTTCTCTCTGACCTTAATGACGATGAAACACAGAAATTGCATCGGAATTAAATACAAAAGGCACAATGCCGACTTAAGTACAAGAAGACTGACTCTTACTACTGTCTATGTTTTTAACCATACCTGTGACACTAGTTATAGATTCCGATGCTTCACTACAGGTTTACTGTATCCCTTGGACATTCTTATTGCCGAAGAAACGCAGAAATTGCATCGGAATGAAATACAAAAAGCACAATGCCGACTTAAGTACAAGAAGACTGACTCTTCTTACTGACTATGTTTTGAACCATTCCTGTGACACTAGTTATAGATTCCGATGCTCCACTTCAGGTTTACTGTATCCCTTGGACCCTCTTATTGACGATGAAACACAGAAATTGCATCGGAATTAAATACCAAAGGCACAATGCCGACTTAAGGACAAGAAGACTGACTCTTCCTACTGTCAATGTTTTGAACCATTCCTTTGACACTAGTTATAGATTCCGATGCCTCACTTCAGGTTTACTGTATCCCTCTGATCTTATTGACGATGAAACACAGAAATTGCATCAGAATTAACTAGAAAAGGCACAATGCCGACTTAAGTACAAGAAGACTGACTCTTCATACTTTCTATGTTTTTAACCATTCCTGTGACACTAGTTATAGATTCCGATGCATCACTCCAGGTTTACTGTATCCCATGGACCTTCTTATTGACGATGAAACTCAGATATTGCATCGTAATTAAATAGAAAATGCACAATGGCGACTTAAGTACAAGAAGACTGACTATTCTTACTGACTATGTTTTGAACCATTCGTGTGACACTAGTTATAGATTCTGATGCTTTACTTCAGGTTTACTGTATACCTATTGACGATGAAACACAGAAATTGCATTGGAATTAAATACAAAAGGCACAATGCCGACTTAAGTACAAGAAGACTGACTCTTCCTACTGTCTATGTTTAGAACCATTCCTGTGACACTAGTTTTGGATTCCGATGCTTCACTTCAGGTTTACTGTATCCCTCTTACCTTCTTATTGAAAATGAAACACAGAAACTGCATCGGAATTAAATACAAAAGGCACTATGCCGACTTAAGTACAAGAATACTGACTCTTCATACTTTCTATTTTATAACCATTCCTGTGACACTAGTTATAGATTCCGATGCTTCACTTCAGGTTTATTGTATCCCTTGGACCTTCTTATTGACAATGAAACACAGTAATTGCATCGGAATTAAATACAAAAGGCACAATGCCGCCTTAAGTACAAGAAGACTGACTCTTCTTACTGACTATGTTTTGAACCATTCCAGTGGCACTAGTTATAGTTTCCGATGCTTCACTCCAGGTTTACTGTATCCCTTGGACCTTCTTATTGACGATGAAACACAGAAATTGCATCGGAATTAAATACAAAAGGCACAATGCCGACTTATGGACAAGAAGACTGACTCTTCTTACTGACTTTGTTTTGAACCATTCCTGTGACACTAGTTATAGATTCCGATTCTTCACTTCAGGTTTTTTGTATCCCTCTGACCTTCTTATTGACGATGAAACACAGAAATTGCATCGGAATTAAATACAAAAGGCACAATGCCAACTTAAGGACAAGAAGACTGACTCTTCCTACTGTCTATGTTTTTAACTATACCTGTGACACTAGTTATGGATTCCGATGCTTCACTTCAGGTTTACTGTATCCCTTGGACCTTCTTATTGACGATGAAACACAGAAATTGCATCGGAATTAAATCCAAAAGGCAAAATGCCGACTTCAGTACACGAAGACTCACTCTTCTTACTGTCTATGTTTTGAACCATTCCTGTGACACTAGTTATAGATTCCGATGCTACACTCCAGGTTTACTGTATCCCTTGGACCTTCTTATTGACGATGAAACACAGAAATTGCATCGGAATTAAATACAAAACGCAAATTGCAGACTTTAGTACACGAAGACTGACTCTTCTTACTGTCTATGTTTTGAACCAATCCTGTGACACTAGTCATAGATTCCGATGCTTCACTACAGGTTTACTGTATCACTTGGACCTTCTTATTGACAGTGAAACACAGAAATTGCATCGGCATTAAATACAAAAGGCACAATGCCGACTTAAGGACAAGAAGACTGACTCTTCTTACTGACTTTGCTTTGAAACATTCCTGTGACACTAGTTACAGATTTCGATGCTTCACTTCAGGTTTATTGTATCCCTCTGATCTTCTTATTGACGAAGAAACACAGAAATTGCATCGGAATTAAATAGAAAAGGCACAATGTCGACTTAAGTACAAGAAGACTGACTTCCTACTGTCTATGCTTTGAACGATTCCTGTGACACTAGTTATAGATTCCGATGCCTCACTCCAGGTTTACTGTATCCCATGGACCTTCTTATTGACGATGAAACTCAGATATTGCATCGGAATTAAATAGAAAATGCACAATGGCGACTTAAGTACAAGAAGACCGACTCTTCTTACTGACTATGTTTTGAACCATTCCTGTGACTCTAGTTATAGATTCCGATGCTTTACTTCAGGTTTACTGTATACCTATTGACGATGAAACACAGAAATTGCATTGGAATTAAATACAAAAGGCACAATGCCGACTTAAGTACAAGAAGACTGACTCATCCTACTGTCTATGTTTAGAACCATTCCTGTGACACTAGTTTTGGATCCTGATGCTTCACTTCAGGTTTACTGTATCCCTCTTACCTTCTTATTGAAGATGAAACACAGAAATTGCGTCGGAATTAAATACAAAAGGCACAATGCCGACTTAAGTAAAAGAACACTGACTCTTCATACTTTCTATGTTTTTAACCATTCCTGTGACACTAGTTATAGATTCCGATGCATCACTGAAGGTTTACTGTTTCCCTCTGTCCTCAATGCCGATGAAACACAGAAATTGCATCGGAATTAAATACAAAAGGCACAATGCCGACTTAAGAACAAGAAGACTGACTCTTCTTACGGACTATGTTTTGAACCATTCCAGTGACACTAGTTATAGATTCCGATGCTTCACTCCAGGTTTACAGTATCCATTGGACCTTCTTATTGACGATGAAACACAGAAATTGCATCGGAATTAAATACAAAAGGCACAATGCCGACTTAAGGACAAGAAGACTGACTCTTCTTACTGACTTTGTTTTGAACCATTCCTGAGACACTAGTTATAGATTCCGATGCTTCACTTCAGGTTTATTGCATCCCTCTGACCTTCTTATTGACGATGAAACACAGAAATTGCATCGGAATTAAATAGAAAGGTACAATGTCGAGTTAAGTACAAGAAGACAGATTCTTCTTACTGTCTATGTTTTGAACCAATCCAGTGACACTAGTTATAGATTCCGATGCTTCACTTCAGGTTTACTGTATCCCTTGGACCTCCTTATTGACGATGAAATACAGAAATTGCATCGGAATAATACAAAAGGCACAATGCCGACTTAAGTACACGAAGACTGACTCTTCTTACTGTTTATGTTTTGAACCATTCCTGTGACACTAGTCATAGATTCCGATGCTTCACTTCAGGTTTACTGTATCACTTGCACCTTCTTATTGACAGTGAAACACAGAAATTGCACCGGATTTCAATAGAAAAGGCACAATGCCGACTTCAGGACAAGAAGACTGACTCTTCTTACTGACTTTGCTATGAACCACTCCTGTGACACTAGTTATAGATTTCGATGCTTCACTTCAGGTTTATTGTATCCCTCTGACCTTCTTATTGACGATGAAACACAGAAATTGCATCGGAATTAAATACAAAAGGCACAATGCCAACTTAAGTACAAGAAGACTGACTCTTCCTACTGTCTATGTTTTTAACTATACCTGTGACACTAGTTATGGATTCCGATGCTTCACTTCAGGTTTACTGTATCCCATGGACCTTCTTATTGACGATGAAACACAGAAATTGCATCGGAATTAAATCCAAAAGGCAAAATGCCGACCTAAGTACACGAAGACTCACTCTTCTTACTGTCTATGTTTTGAACCATTCCTGTGAGACTAGTTATAGATTCCGATGCTACACAACAGGTTTAATGTATCCCTTGGACCTTCTTATTGACGATGAAACACAGATATTCCAACGGAATTAAACACAAAAAGCACAATGCCGACTTAAGTACAAAAAGAATGACTCTTCTTACTGACTATGTTTTGAACCATTCCTGTGACACTAGTTATAGATTCCGATGCTTCACTTCAGGTTTACTGTATCCCTCTGACCTTCTTATTGACGATGAAACACAATAACTGCATCGGAATTAAATACAAAAGGCACAATGCGGATTTAAGGACAAGAAGACTGACTCTCCTTACTGATTTTGTTTGAACCATTCCTGTGACTCTAGTTATAGATTCCGATGCTTCACTTCAGGTTTACTGTATCCCTTGGACCTTCTTATTGACGATGAAACACAGAAATTACATCGGAATTAAATACAAAAGGCAGAATGCCGACTTAAGTACACGAAGATTGACTCTTCCTACTGTCTATATTTTGAACCATTCCTGTGCCACTAGTTTTTGATTCCGATGCTTCACTTCAGGTTTTCTGTATCGCTCTTACCTTCTTATTGACGATGAAACACAGAAATTGCATCGGAATTAAATACAAAAGGCACAATGCCGACTTAAGTACAAGAAGACCGACTCTTCCAACTGTCTATGTTTTGAACCATTCCTGTGACACTAGTTATAGATTCCGATGCTTCACTTCAGGTTTCCTGTATCCCTCTGACCTTATTGCCGATGAAACACAGAAATTGCATCGGAAATAAACACAAAAAGGCACAATGCCGACTTAAGTACAAGAAGACTGACTCTTCTTACTGACTATGTTTGAAAAAATCCTGTGACACTAGTTACAGATTCCGAGGCTTCACTTCAGGTTTTCTGTATCCCTTGGATCTTCTTATTGACGATGAAACACAGAAAATTCATCGGAATTAAACACAAAAGGCAAAATGCCGACTTAACTACACGAAGACTGACACTTCTTACTGTCTACGTTTTGAACCATTCCTGTGACACTAGTTATAGATTCCGATGCTACACTCAAGGTTTACTGTATCCCTTGGACCTCCTTATTGACGATGGAACACAGAAATTGCATCGGAATTAAATACAAAAGGCACAATGCCGACTTAAGGACAAGAAGACTGACTCTTCTTACTGACTATGTTTTGAACCATTCCTGTGACACTAGTTATAGATTCCGATGCTTCACTTCAGGTTTACTGTATGCCTTGGACCTTCTTATTGACGATGAAACACAGAATTTGCATCGGAATTAAATACTAAAGGCACAATGCCGACTTAAGTACAAGAAGACCGACTCTTCCAACTGTCTATGTTTTTAACCATTCCTGTGGCACTAGTTATAGATTCCGATGCTTCACTTCAGGTTTACTGTTTCTCTCTGACCTTAATGACGATGAAACACAGAAATTGCATCGGAATTAAATACAAAAGGCACAATGCCGACTTAAGTACAAGAAGACTGACTCTTCCTACTGTCTATGTTTTTAACCATACCTGTGACACTAGTTATAGATTCCGATGCTTCACTCCAGGTTTACTGTATCCCTTGGACCTTCTTATTGCCGAAGAAACACAGAAATTGCATCGGAATGAAATACAAAAGGCACAATGCCGACTTAAGTACAAGAAGACTGACTCTTCTTACTGACTATGTTTTGAACCATTCCTGTGACACTAGTTATAGATTCCGATGCTGCACTTCCGGTTTACTGTATCCCTAGGACCCTCTTATTGACGATTAAACACAGAAATTGCATCGGAATTAAATACCAAAGGCACAATGCCGACTTAAGTACAAGAAGACTGACTCTTCCTACTGTCAATGTTTTGAACCATTCCTGTGACACTAGTTATAGATTCCGATGCTTCACTTCAGGTTTACTGTATCCCTCTGATCTTATTGACGATGAAACACAGAAATTGCATCAGAATTAACTAGAAAAGGCACAATGCCGACTTAAGTACAAGAAGTCTGACTCTTCCTACTGTCTATGTTTAGAACCATTCCTGTGACACTAGTTTTGGATTCCGATGCTTCACTTCAGGTTTACTGTATCCCTCTTACCTTCTTATTGAAAATGAAACACAGAAACTGCATCGGAATTAAATACAAAAGGCACTATTCCGACTTAAGTACAAGAATACTGACTCTTCATACTTTCTATTTTATAACCGTTCCTGTGACACTAGTTATAGATTCCGATGCTTCACTTCAGGTTTACTGTATCCCTTGGACCTTCTTATTGACGATGAAACACAGAAATTGCATCGGAATTAAATACAAAAGGCACAATGCCGCCTTAAGTACAAGAAGACTGACTCTTCTTACTGACTATGTTTTGAACCATTCCAGTGGCACTAGTTATAGTTTCCGATGCTTCACTCCAGGTTTACTGTATCCCTTGGACCTTCTTATTGACGATGAAACACAGAAATTGCATCGGAATTAAATACAAAAGGCACAATGCCGACTTAAGGACAAGAAGACTGACTCTTCTTACTGACTTTGTTTTGAACCATTCCTGTGACACTAGTTATAGATTCCGATGCTTCACTTCAGGTATTTTGTATCCCTCTGACCTTCTTATTGACGATGAAACACAGAAATTGCATCGGAATTAAATACAAAAGGCACAATGCCAACTTAAGGACAAGAAGACTGACTCTTCGTACTGTCTATGTTTTTAACTATACCTGTGACACTAGTTATGGATACCGATGCTTAACTTCAGGTTTACTGTATCCCTTGGACCTTCTTATTGACGATGAAACACAGAAATTGCATCGGAATTAAATCCAAAAGGCAAAATGCCGACTTCAGTACACGAAGACTCACTCTTCTTACTGTCTATGTTTTGAACCATTCCTGTGACACTAGTTATAGATTCCGATGCTACACTCCAGGTTTACTGTATCCCTTGGACCTTCTTATTGACGATGAAACACAGAAATTGCATCGGAATTAAAAACAAAAGACACAATGCCGACTTAAGGACAAGAAGACTGACTCTGCCTACTGACTTTGTTTTGAACCATTCCTGTGACACAAGTTATAGATTCCGATGCTTCACTTCAGGTTAACTGTATCCCTTGGACCTTCTTATGGACGATGAAACACAGAAGTTGCATCGGAATTAAATACAAAAGGCACAATGCTGACTTAAGTACAAAAAGACTGACTCTTCTTACAGTCTATGTTTTGACCCATTCCTGTGACACTAGTTATATATTCCGATGCTTCACTCCAGGTTTACTGTATCCCTTGGATCTTCTTATTGACGATGAAACACAGAAATTGCATCGGAATTAAATAGAAAAGGCACAATGCCGACTTCAGTACAAGACAGCTGACTCTTCTTACTGACTATGTTTTGAACCATTCCTGTGACACTAGTTATAGATTTCGATGCTTCACCTCAGGTTTACTGTATCCCTTGGACCTTCTTATTGACGATGAAACACAGATATTCCATCGGAATTAAATACAAAAGGCAAAATGCCGACATAAGTACACGAAGACTGACTCTTCTAACTGTCTATGTTTTGAACCACTCCTGTGACACTAGTCATAGATTCCGATGCTTCACTTCAGGTTTACTGTATCACTTGGACTCTCTCATTGACGATGAAACACAGAAATTGCATCGGAATTAAATACAAAAGGCAAAATGCCGACATAAGTACACGAAGACTGACTCTTCTTACTGTCTATGTTTTGAACCATTCCTGTGACACTAGTCATAGATTCCGACGCATCACTTCAGGTTTACTGTATCACTTGGACCCTCTCATTGACGATGAAACACAGAAATTGCATCGGAATTAAATACAAAAGGCACAATGCTGACTTAAGTACAAGAAGACTGACTCTTCCTACTGTCAATGTTTTGAACCATTCCTGTGACACTAGTTACAGATTTCGATGCTTCACTTCAGGTTTACTGTATCCCTCTGATCTTATTGACGATGAAACACAGAAATTGCATCGGAATTAACTAGAAAAGGCACAATGCCGACTTAAGTACAAGAAGACTGACTCTTAATACTTTCTATGTTTTTAACCATTCCTGTGACACTAGTTATAGATTCCGATGCTTCACTTCAGGTTTACTGTTTCCCTCTGACCTTAATGCCGATGAAACACAGAAATTGCATCGGAATTAAATACAAAAGGTACAATGCCGACTTAAGTACAAGAAGACTGACTCTTCTTACTGACTATGTTTTGAACCATTTCAGTGACACTAGTTATAGATTCCGATGCTTCACTCCAGGTTTACTGGATCCCTTTGACCTTCATATTGACGATGAAACACAGAAATTGCATCGGAATTAAATACAAAAGGCACAATGCCGACTTAAGTACAAGATGACTGACTCTTCTTACTGACTTTGTTTTGAAGCATTCCTGTGACACTAGTTATAGATTCCGATGCTTCACTTCAGGTTTATTGTATCCCTCTGACCTTCTTATTGACGATGAAACACAGAAAATGCATCGGAATTAAATAGAAAAGGTACAATGTCGATTTAAGTACAAGAAGACAGATTCTTCTTACTGTCTATGTTTTGAACCATTCCTGTGACACTAGTTATAGATTCCGATGCTTCACTCCAGGTTTACTGTAACGCTTGGACCTTCTTATTGACGAGGAAACACAGAAATTGCATCGGAATTAAGTAGAAAAGGCACAATGTCGACTTAAGTAAAAGAAGACTGACTCTTCTTACTGACTATGTTTTGAACCATTCCTGTGACACTAGTTATAGATTCCGATGCTTCACTTCAGGTTTACTGTATGCCTTGGACCTTCTTATTGACGATGAAACACAGAATTTGCATCGGAATTAAATACAAAAGGCACAATGCAGACATAAGTACCTGAAGACTGACTCTTCCTACTGTCTATGTTTTGAACTATTCCTGTGACACTAGTTTTGGATTCCGATGCTTCAGTTCATGTTTACTGTATCCCTCTGACCTTCTTATTGACGATGAAACACAGAAATTGCATCGGAATTAAAAACAAAAGGCATAATGCCAACTTAAGTACATGAAGACTGACTCTTCCTACTATCTATGTTTTTAACCATACCTGTGACACTTGTTATAGATTCCGATGCTTCACTCCAGGTTTACTGTATCCCTTGGACCTTCTTATTGCCGAAGAAACACAGAAATTGCATCGGAATGAAATACAAAAGGCACAATGCCAACTTTAGTACAAGAAGACTGACTCTTCTTACTGACTATGTTTTGAACCATTCCTGTAACACTAGTTATAGATTCCGATGCTTCACTTCAGGTTTACTGTATCCCTTGGACCTTCTTATTGACGATGAAGCACAGAAATTGCATCGGAATTAAATACAAAACGCACAATGCCGACTTAAGTACAAGTATACTGACTCTTCCTACTGTCAATGTTTTGAATCGTTCCTGTGACACTAGTTATAGATTCCGATGCTTCACTTCAGGTTTACTGTATCCCTCTGATCTTATTGACGATGAAACACAGAAATTGCATCGGAATTAACTAGAAAAGGCACAATTCCGACTTAAGTACAAGAAGACTGACTCGTTTTACTGACTATGCTTTGAACCATTCCTGTGACACTAGTTATGGATTCCGATGCTTTACTTCAGGTTTACTGTATCCCTTGGACCTTCTTATTGACGATGAAACACAGAAATTGCATCGGAATTAAATCCAAAAGGCAAAATGCCGACTTAAGTACACGAAGACTGACTCTTCTTACTGTCTATGTTTTGAACCATTCCTGTGACACTAGTTATAGATTCCGATGCTACACTCCAGGTTTACTGTATCCCTTGGACCTTCTTATTGACGATGAAACACAGAAATTCCGTCGGAATTAAATACAAAAGGCAAAATGCCGACTTAAGTACACGAAGACTGACTCTTCTAACAGTCTATGTTTTGAACCATTCCTGTGACACTAGTCATAGATTCCGAAGCTTCACTTCAGGTTTACTGTATCACTTTTACCCTCTTATTGACGATGAAACACAGAAATCGCATCGGAATTAAATACAAAAGGCACAATGCCGACTTAAGTACATTAAGACCGACTCTTCTTACTGACTATGTTTTGAACCATTCATGTGACACTAGTTATAGATTCCGATGCTACACTCCAGGTTTACTGTATCCCTTGGACCTTCTTATTGACGATGAAACACAGAAATTGCATCGGAATTAAATACAAAAGGCACAATGCGGACTTAAGGACAAGAAAACTGACTCTTCTTACTGACTTTGTTTTGAACCATTCCTGTGACACTAGTTACAGATTCCGATGCTTCACTTCAGGTTTACTGTATCCCTTGGACCTTCTTATTGACGATGAAACACAGAAATTGAATCGGAATTAAATACAAAAGGCACATTGCCGGCTTAAGTACATGAAGACCGACTCTTCTTACTGACTATGCTTTGAACCATTCCTGTGACACTAGTTATAGATTCCGATGCTTCACTTGTGGTTTACTGTATCCCTTGGACCTTCTTATTGACGATGAAACACAGATATTGCATCGGAATTAACTAGAAAAGGCACCATGCCGACTTAAGTACAAGAAGACTGACTCTTCTTACTGACTATGTTTTGAACCATTCCTGTGACACTAGTTATAGATTCCGATGCTTCACCTCAGGTTTACTGTATCCCTCTGACCTTCTTAATGACGATGAAACACAGAAATTGCATTGGAATTAAATACAAAAGGCACAATGCCGACTTAAGTGCAAGAGGACTGACTCTTCCTACTGTCTATGTTTTGAACCATTCCTGTGACACTAGTCATAGTTTCCGATGCTTCACTTCAGGTTAACTGTATCACTTGGACCTTCTTATTCACGATGAAACACAGAAATTGCATCGGAATTAAATACAAAAGGCACAATGCCGACTTAAGTGCAAGAAGACTGACTCTTCCTACTGTCTATGTTTTGAACCATTCCTGTGACACTAGTTTTGGATTCCGATGCTTCACTTCAAGTTTACTGTATCCCTCTGACCTTCTTATTGACGATGAAACACAGATATTGCATCGGAATTAAATACAAAAGGCACAATGCCAACATAAGTACAAGAAGACTGACTCTTGATACTGTCTATGTTTTTAACCATTCCTGTGACACTAGTTATACATTCCGATTATTCACTCCAGGTTTACTGTATCCCTTGGACCTTCTTATTGACGAAGAAACACAGAAATTGCATCGGAATGAAATACAAAAGGCACAATGCCGACTTAAGTACAAGAAGACTGACTCTTCCTATTGTCAATGTTTTGAACCATTCCTGTGACACTAGTTATAGATTCCGATGCTTCACTTCAGGTTTACTGTATCCCTCTGATCTTATTGACGGTGAAACACAGAAATTGCATCAGAATTAAATACAAAAGGCACAATGCCGACTTATGTACAAGAAGACTGACTATTCTTACTGTCTATGTTTTGAACCATTCCTGTGACACTAGTTATAGATTCCGATGCTTCACTTCAGGTTTACTGTATCCCTTGGACATTCTTATTGACGATGAAACACAGAAATTGCAACGGAATTAAACACAAAAGGCACAATGCCGACTTAAGTACAAAAAGACTGACTCTTCTTACTGACTATGTTTTGAACCATTCCTGTGACACTAGTTATTGATTCCAATGCTTCACTTCAGGTTTACTGTATCCCTCTGACCTTCTTATTGACGATGAAGCACAGAAATTGCATCGGAATTAAACACAAAAGATACAATGCCGACTTAAGTACAAAAAGACTGACTACTCTTACTGACTATGTTTTGAACCATTCCTGTGACACTAGTTATAGATTCCGATGCTTCACTTGAGGTTTACTGTATCCCTTGGACCTTCTTATTGACGATGAAACACAGAAATTGCATCGGAATTAAATACAAAAGGCACAATGCCGACTTAAGTACAAGAAGACTGACTCTTCTTACTGTCTATGTTTTACCCGTTCCTGTGACACTAGTTTTCGATTCCGATGCTCACTTCAGGTTTACTGTATCCCTTGGACCTTCTTTTTGACGATGAAACACAGAAATTGCATAGGAATTAAATACATAAGGCACAATGCCGTCTTAAGGACAAGAAGACTGACTCTTCTTACTGACTATGTTTTGAACCATTCCTGTGACACTAGCTATAGATTACGATGCTTCACTTGAGGTTTACTGTATCCCTCTGACCTTCGTATTGACGATGAAACACAGAAATTGCATTGGAATTAAATACAAAAGGCACAATGCCGACTTAAGTACAAGAAGACCGACTTTTCTTACTGTCTATGTTTTGAACCATTCCATTGACACTAGTTATAGATTCCAATGCTTCACTCCAGGTTTACTGTATCCCTTGGACCTTGTTATTCACGATGAAACAGAGAAATTGCATCGGAATTAAATAGAAAAGGCACAATGCCGACTTAAGTACAAGAAGACTGACTCTTCTTACTGACTATGTTTGAACCATTCCTGTGACACTAGTTATAGATTCCGATGCTTCAATTCAGGTTTACTGTATCCCTCTGACCTTCTTATTGACGATGAAACACAGAAATTGCATCGGAATTAAATGCAAAAGGCACAATGCCGACTTAAGCACAAGAACACTGACTCTTTCTACTGACTATGTTTTGAATCATTCCTGTGACACTAGTTATAGATTTGATGCTCACTTTAGGTTTACTGTATCCCTCTGACCTTCTTATTGACGATGAAACACAGAAATTGCACGAGAATTAAATACAAAAGGCACAATGCCGACTTAAGTACAAGAACACTTACTCTTTTTAGTGAGTATGTTTTGAACCATTCCTGTGACACTAGTTATAGATTCCGATGCTTCACTTCAGGTTTACTGTATCCCTGCGACCTTCTTATTGACGATGAAACACAGAAATTGCATCTTAATTAAATAGAAATGGCACAACGCCGACTTAAGTACAAGACGACTGACTTTTCTTACTGTCTATATTTTGAACCATTCCTGTGACACTAGTTATAGATTCTGATGCTTCACTTCAGGTTTACTGTATCCCTTGGACCTTCTTATTGACGATGAAACATAGAGATTGCATCGGAATTAAATACAAAAGGCACAATGAGGACTTAAGGACAAGAAGACTGACTCTTCTTACTGACTATTTTTTCAACCATTCCTGTGACACTAGCTATTAATTCCGATGCTTCCCTTCATGTTTACTGTAACCCTCTGACCTTCCTTTTGACGATGAAACACAGAAATTGCATCGGAATTAAATACAAAAGGCACAATGCCGACTTAAGTACAAGAAGACAGACTCTTCTTATTGTCTATGTTTTGAACCATTCCATTGACACTAGTTATAGATTCCGATGTTTCACTCCAGTTTTACTGTATCCCTTGGACCTTGTTATTGACGATGAAACACATAAATTGCATCGGAATTAAATAGAAAAGGCACAATGCCGACTTAAGTACAAGAAGACTCACTCTTCTTACTGACTATGCTTTGAGCCATTCCTGTGACACTAGTTATAGATTATGATGCTTCACTTCAGGTTTACTGTATCCCTTGGACCTTCTTTTTGACGATGAAACACAGAAATTGCATCGGAATTAAATCCAAAAGGCAAAATGACGACTTAAGTACACGAAGACTGACTCTTCTTACTGTCTATGTTTTGAACAATTCCTGTGACACTAGTTATAGATTCCGATGCTACACTGCAGATTTCTGTATCCCTTGGACCTTCTTATTGACGATGAAACACAGAAATTGCATCGGAATTAAATACAAAAGGCACAATGCCGACATAAGGACAAGAAGACGGACTCTTCTTACTGACTTTGTTTTGAACCAGTCCTGTGACACTAGTTATAGATTCCGATGCTTCACTTCAGGTTTACTGTATCCCTTGGACTTTCTTATTGACGATGAAACACAGAAATTGCATCGGAATTAAATACAAAAGGCACAATGCCGACTTAAGTACATGAAGACCGACTCTTCTTACTGACTATGTTTTGAACCATTCCTGTGACACTAGTTATAGATTCCGATGCTTCACTTGAGGTTACTGTATCCCTTGGACCTTCTTATTGACAATGAAACACAGAAATTGCATCGGAATTAAATACAAAAGGCACAATGCCGACTTAAGGACAAGAATACTGACTCTTCTTACTGACTATGTTTTGAACCATTCCATTGACACAAGTTACAGATTCCGATGATTCACACCAGGTTTACTGTATCCCTGGGACCTTGTTATTGACGATGAAACACAGAAATTGCATCGGAATTAAATAGAAAAGGCACAATTCAGACTTAAGTACAAGAAGACTGACTCTTCTTACTGACTATGTTTTGAACCATTCCTGTGACACTAGTTATAGATTACGAATCTTCACCTCAGGTTTACTGTATCCCTTGGACCTTCTTACTGACGATGAAGCACAGAAATTGCATCGGAATTAAATACAAAGGGCAAAATGCCGATTTAAGTACACGAAGACTGACTCTCCATACTGTCTATGTTTTGAACCATTCCTGTGACACTAGTCATAGATTCCGATGCTTCACTTCAGGTTTACTGTATCACTTGGACCTTCTTATTGACAGTGAATCACAGAAATTGCATCGGAATTCAATTCAAAAGGCACAATGCCGACCTAAGGACAAGAAGACTTACTCTTCTTACTGACGTTGCATTGAAACATTCATGTGACACTAGTTAAAGATTTCGATGCTTCACTTCAGGTTAATTGTATCCCTCTGACCTTCTTATTGACGATGAAACACAGAAATTGCATCGGAATTAAATAGAAAAGGCACAGTGTCGTCTTAAGTACAAGAAGACTGACTCTTCTTACAGTCTATGTTTTGAACCATTCCTGTGACACTAGTTATAGATTACGATGCTTCACCTCAGGTTTACTGTATCCCTTGGACCTTCTTATTGATGATGAAACTCAGATATTGCATCGGAATTAAATAGAAAATGCAAAATGCCGACTTAAGTACACGAAGACTGACTCTTCTTACTGTCTATGTTTTGAACCATTCCTGTGACACTAGTCATAGATTCCGATGCTTCACTTCAGGTTTACTGTATCACTTGGACCCTCTTATTGACGATGAAACACAGAAATTGCATCGGAATTAAATAGAAAAGGTACAATGTCGACATAAGTACATTAAGACCGACTCTTCTTACTGACTATGTTTTGAACCATTCATGTGACAGTAGTTATAGATTCCGATGCTACACTCCAGGTTTACTGTATTCCTTGGACCTTCTTATTGACGATGAATCACAGAAATTGCATCGGAAGTAAGTAGAAAAGGCACAATGCCGACTTAAGTAAAAGAAGACTGACTCTTCTTACTGACTATTTTTTGAACCATTCCTGTGACACTAGTTATAGATTACGATGCTTCACCTCAGGTTTACTGTATCCCTTGGACCTTCTTATTGATGATGAAACTCAGATATTGCATCGGAATTAAATGGAAAATGCAAAATGCCGACTTAAGTACACGAAGACTGACTCTTCTTACTGTCTATGTTTTGAACCATTCCTGTGACACTAGTTACAGATTCCGATGCTTCACTTCAGGTTTACTGTATCCCTTGGACCTTCTTATTGACGATGAAACACAGAAATTGAATCGGAATTAAATAGTAAAGGTACAATGTCTACTAAAGTACAAGAAGACAGATTCTTCTTACTGTCTATGATTTGAACCATTGCAGTGACACTAGTTATAGATTCCGATGCATCACTCCAGGTTTACTGTATCCCTTGGACCTTCTTATTGACGATGAATCACAGAAATTGCATCGGAATTAAGTAGAAAAGGCACAATGCCGACTTAAGTAAAAGACGACTGACTCTTCTTACTGACTATTCTTTGAACCATTCCTGTGACACTAGTTATAGATTCCGATGCTTCACTTCAGGTTTACTGTATGCCTTGGACCTTCTTATTGACGATGAAACACAGACATTGCATCATAATTAAATACAAAAGGCACAATGCCGACTTAAGTACAAGAAGACTGACTCCTCCTACTGTCTATGTTTTGAACCATTCCGGTGACACTAGTTTTCGATTCCGATGCTTCACTTCGTGTTTACTGTATCCCTCTGTCCTTCTTATTGACGATGAAACACAGAATTTGCATCGGAATTAAATACAAAAGGCACAATGCCAACTTAAGTACAAGAAGACTGACTCTTCCTACTGTCTATGTTTTTAACCATACCTGTGACACTAGTTATAGATTCCGACGCTTCACTCCAGGTTTACTGTATCCCTTGGACCTTCTTATGGCCTAAGAAACACAGTAATTGCATCGGAATGAAATACAAAAGGCACAATGTCGACTTAAGTACAAGAAGGCTCACTCTTCTTACTGACTATGTTTTGAACCATTCCTGTGACACTAGTCATAGTTTCCGATGCTTCACTTCAGGTTAACTGTATCACTTGGACCGTCTTATTCACGATGAAACACAGAAATTGCATCGGAATTAAATACAAAAGGCACAATGCCGACATAAGTACACGAAGACTGACTCTTCCTACTGTCTATATTTTGAACCATTCCTGTGACACTAGTTTTTGATTCCGATGCTTCACTTCAGGTTTACTGTATCCCTCTGATATTATTGACGATGAAACACAGAAATTCCATCGGAATTAACTAGAAAAGGCACAATGCCGACTTAAGTACAAGAAGACTGACTCTTCATACTTTCTATGTTTATAACCATTCCTGTGACACTAGTTATAGATTCCGATGCTTCACTTCAGGTTTGCTGTTTCTCTCTGACCTTAATGCCGATGAAACACAGAAATTGCATCGGAATTAAATACAAAAGGCACAATGCCGACTTAAGTACAAGAAGACTGACTCTTCTTACTGTCTATGTTTTGAACCATTCCTGTGACACTAGTTATAGATTACGATGCTTCACCTCAGGTTTACTGTATCCCTTGGACCTTCTTATTGATGATGAAACTCAGATATTGCATCGGAATTAAATAGAAAATGCAAAATGCCGATTTAAGTACACGAAGACTGACTCTTCTAACTGTCTATGTTTTGAACCATTCCTGTGACACTAGTCATAGATTCCGATGCTTCACTTCAGGTTTACTGTATCACTTGGACCCTCTTATTGACGATGAAACACAGAAATCGCATCGGAATTAAATACAAAAGGCACAATGCCGACATAAGTACATTAAGACCGACTCTTCTTACTGACTATGTTTTGAACCATTCATGTGACACTAGTTATAGATTCCGATGCTACACTCCAGGTTTACTGTATCCCTTGGACCTTCTTATTGACGATGAAACACAGAAATTGCATCGGAATTAAATACAAATGACACAATGCGGACTTAAGGACAAGAAAACTGACTCTTCTTACTGACTTTGTTTTGAACCATTCCTGTGACACTAGTTACAGATTCCGATGCTTCACTTCAGGTTTACTGTATCCGTTGGACCTTCTTATTGACGATGAAACACAGAAATTGCATCGGAATTAAATAGAAAAGGTACAATGTCGACTTAAGTACAAGAAGACAGAATCTTCTTACTGTCTATGATTTGAACCATTCCAGTGACACTAGTTATAGATTCCGATGCATCACTCCAGGTTTACTGTATCCCTTGGACCTTCTTATTGACGATGAAACACAGAAATTGCATCGGAATTAAGTAGAAAAGGCACAATGCCGACTTAAGTAAAAGAAGACTGACTCTTCTTACTGACTATTTTTTGAACCATTCCTGTGACACTAGTTATAGATTCCGATGCTTCACTTCAGGTTTACTGTATGCCTTGGACCTTCTTATTGACGATGAAACACAGACATTGCATCATAATTAAATACAAAAGGCACAATGCCGACTTAAGTACAAGAAGACTGACTCCTCCTACTGTCTATGTTTTGAACCATTCCAGTGACACTAGTTTTCGATTCCGATGCTTCACTTCGTGTTTACTGTATCCCTCTGTCCTTCTTATTGACGATGAAACACAGAATTTGCATCGGAATTAAATACAAAAGGCACAATGCCAACTTAAGTACAAGAAGACTGACTCTTCCTACTGTCTATGTTTTTAACCATACCTGTGACACTAGTTATAGATTCCGACGCTTCACTCCAGGTTTACTGTATCCCTTGGACCTTCTTATAGCCTAAGAACACAGTAATTGCATCGGAATGAAATACAAATGGCACAATGTCGACTTAAGTACAAGAAGGCTGACTCTTCTTACTGACTATGTTTTGAACCATTCCTGTGACACTAGATATAGATTCCGATGCTTCACTTCAGGTTTACTGTATCCCTTGGACCTTCTTATTGACGATGAAACACAGAAATTGCATCGAAATTAAATACAAAAGGCACAATGCCGACTTAAGTACAAGAAGACTGACTCTTCCTACTGTCAATGTTTTGAACCATTCCTGTGACAACAGTTATAGATTCCGATGCTTCACTTCAGGTTTACTGTATCCCTCTGATCTTATTGACGATGAAACACAGAAATTGCATCGGAATTAACTAGAAAAGGCACAATGCCGACTTAAGTACAACAAGACTCACTCGTTTTACTGACTATGCTTTGAACCATTCCTGTGACACTAGTTATGGATTCCGATGCTTCACTTCAGGTTTACTGTATCCCTTGGACCTTCTTATTGACGATGAAACACAGAAATTGCATCGGAATTAAATCCAAAAGGCAAAATACCGACTTAAGTGCACGAAGACTGACTCTTCTTACTGTCTATGTTTTGAACCATTCCTGTGACACTAGTTATAGATTCCGATGCTACACTCCAGGTTTACTGTATCCCTTGGACTTTCTTATTGACGATGAAACACAGAAATTGCATTGGAATTAAATACAAAGGGCAAAATGCCGACTTAAGTACACGAAGACTGACTCGTTTTACTGTCTATGTTTTGAACCATTCCTGTGACACTAGTCATAGTTTCCGATGCTGCACTTCAGGTTAACTGTATCACTTGGACCTTCTTATTCACGATGAAACACAGAAATTGCATCGGAATTAAATACAAAAGGCACAATGCCGACATAAGTACACGAAGACTGACTCTTCCTACTGTCTATATTTTGAACCATTCCTGTGACACTAGTTTTTGATTCCGATGCTTCACTTCAGGTTTACTGTATCCCTCTGATATTATTGACGATGAAACACAGAAATTCCATCGGAATTAACTAGAAAAGGCACAATGCCGACTTAAGTACAAGAAGACTGACTCTTCATACTGTCTATGTTTTTAACCATACCTGTGACACTAGTTACAGATTCCGATGCTTCACTCCAGGTTTACTGTATCCCTTGGAACTTCTTATTGCCGAAGAAACACAGAAATTGCATCGGAATGAAATACAAAATGCACAATGCCGACTTAAGTACAAGAATACTGGCTCTTCTTACTGACTATGTTATGAACCATTCCTGTGACACTAGTTGTAGATTCCGATGCTTCACTTCAGGTTTACTGTATCCCTTGGACCTACTTATTGAAGATGAAACATAGAAATTGAATCGGAATTAAATACAAAAGGCACAATGCCGACTTAAGTACAAGAAGACTGACTCTTCCTACTGTCTATGTTTTTAACCATACCTGTGACACTAGTTATAGATTCCGATGCTTCACTCCAGGTTTACTGTATCCCTTGGACCTTCTTATTGCCGAAGAAACACAGAAATTGCATCGGAATGAAATACAAAAGGCACAATGCCGACTTAAGTACAAGAATACTGACTCTTCTTACTGACTATGTTATGAACCATTCCTGTGACACTAGTTATAGATTCCGTTGCTTCTCTTCAGGTTTACTGTATCCCTCTGACCTTAATGCCGATGAAACACAGAAATTGCATCTGAATTAAATACAAAAGGCACAATGCCGACTTAAGTACAAGAAGACTGCCTCTTCTTACTGACTATGTTTTGAACCATTGCAGTGACACTAGTTATAGATTCCGATGCTTCACTCCAGGTTTACTGTATCTCTTGGACCTTCTTATTGACGATGAAACACAGAAATTGCATCGGAATTAAATACAAAAGGCACAATGCCGACTTAAGTACAAGAAGACTGACTCTTCTTACTGACTTTGTTTTGAACCATTCTTGTGACACTAGTTATAGATTCCGATGCTACACTCCAGGTTTACTGTATCCCTTGGACCTTCTTATTGACGATGAAACACAGAAATTGCATCGGAATTAAATACAAATGCACAATGCCGACTTAAGGACAAGAAGACTGACTCTTCCTAATGACTTTGTTTTGAACCATTCCTGTGACACTAGTTATAGATTCCGATGCTTCACTTCAGGTTTACTGTACCCCTCTGATCTTATTGACGATGAAATACAGAAATTGCATCGGAATTAACTAGAAAAGGCACAATTCTGACTTAAGTACAAGAAGACTGACTCGTTTTACTGACTATGCTTTGAACCATTCCTGTGACACTAGTTATGGATTCCGATGCTTTACTTCAGGTTTACTGTATCCCTTGGACCTTCTTATTGACGATGAAACACAGAAATTGCATCGGAATTAAATCCAAAAGGCAAAATGCCGACTTAAGTACACGAAGACTGACTCTTCTTACTGTCTATGTTTTGAACCATTCCTGTGACACTAGTTATAGATTCCGATGCTACAGGTTTACTGTATCCCTTGGACCTTCTTATTGACGATGAAACACAGAAATTCCGTCGGAATTAAATACAAAAGGCACAATGCCGACTTAAGTACATTAAGACCGACTCTTCTTACTGACTATGTTTTGAACCATTCATGTGACACTAGTTATAGATTCCGATGCTACACTCCAGGTTTACTGTATCCCTTGGACTTTCTTATTGACGATGAAACACAGAAATTGCATCGGAATTAAATACAAAAGACACAATGCGGACTTAAGGACAAGAAAACTGACTCTTCTTACTGACTTTGTTTTGAACCATTCCTGTGACACTAGTTACAGATTCCGATGCTTCACTTCAGGTTTACTGTATCCCTTGGACCTTCTTATTGACGATGAAACACAGATATTGAATCGGAATTAAATACAAAAGGCACATTGTCGACTTAAGTACATGAAGAACGACTCTTCTTACTGACTATGCTTTGAACCATTCCTGTGACACTAGTTATAGATTCCGATGCTTCACTTGTGGTTTACTGTATCCCTCTGACCTTCTTATTGACGATGAAACACAGAAATTGCATTGGAATTAAGTACAAAGGGCAAAATGCCGACTTAAGTACACGAAGACTGACTCGTTTTACTGTCTATGTTTTGAACCATTCCTGTGACACTAGTCATAGTTTCCGATGCTTCACTTCAGGTTAACTGTATCACTTGGACCTTCTTATTCACGATGAAACACAGAAATTGCATCGGAATTAAATACAAAAGGCACAATGCCGACTTAAGTACACGAAGACTCACTCTTCCTACTGTCTATATTTTGAACCATCCCTGTGACACCAGTTATAGATTCCGGTGCTTCACTTCAGGTTTACTGTATCCCTCTGACCTTATCGCCGATGAAACACAGAAATTGCACCGGAATTAAATACAAAAAGGCACAATGCCGACTTAAGTACAAGAAGACTGACTCTTCTTACTGACTGTGTTTGAACCAATCCTGTGACACTAGTTATAGATTCCGATGCTACACTTAAGGTTTACTGTATCCCTTGGAGCTTCTTATTGACGATGAAACACAGAAAATGTATCGGAATTAAACACAAAATGCAAAATGCCGACTTAACTACACGAAAACTGACACTTCTTACTGTCTACGTTTTGAACCATTCCTGTGACACTAGTTATAGATTCTGATGCTACACTCCAGGTTTACTGTATCCCTTGGACCTCCTTATTGACGATGAAATACAGAAATTGCATCGGAATTAAATACAAAACCCACAATGCCGACATAAGGACAAGAAGACTCACTCTTCTTACTGACTATGTTTTGAACCATTCTTGTGACACTAGTTATAGATTCCGATGCTTCACTTCAGGTTTACTGTATCCCTTGGACCTTCTTATTGACGATGAAACACAGAAAATGCATCGGAATTAAAACCAAAAGGCACAATGCCGACTTAAGTGCAAGAAGACTGACTCTTCCTACTGTCTATGTTTTGAACCATTCCTGTGACACTAGTATTGGATTCCGATGCTTCACTTCAAGTTTACTGTATCCCTCTGACCTTCTTATTGACGATGAAACACAGATATTGCATCGGAATTAAATACAAAAGGCACAATGCCAACATAAGTACAAGAAGACTGACTCTTCCTACTGTCTTTGTTTTTAACCATTCCTGTGACACTAGTTATAGATTCCGATGCTTCACTCCAGATTTACTGTATCCCTTGGACCTTGTTATTCACGATGAAACAGAGAAATTGCATCGGTATTAAATAGAAAAGGCACAATGCCGACTTAAGTACATGAAGACCGACTCTCCCTACTGGGTATGGTTTGAACAATTCCTGTGACACTAGTTATAGATTCCGATGCTTCACTCCAGGTTTACTGTATCCCTTGGGCCTTGTTATTGACGATGAAACACAGAAATTGCATCGGAATTAAATAGAAAAGGCACAATGCCGACTTAAGTACAAGAAGTCTGACTCTTCTTACTGTCTACGTTTGAACCATTCCTGTGACACTAGCTATAGATTCGGATGCTTCACTTCAGGTTCACTGTATCCCTCTCACCTTCTTATTGACGATGAAGCACAGAAATTGCATCGGAATTAAAAAGAAGAGGCACAATGCCGACTTAAGTACAAGACGACTGACTTTTCTAACTATCTATGTTTAGAACCATTCCTGTGACACTAGTTATAGATTCCGATGCTTCAGTCCAGGTTTACTGTATCCCTAGGACCTTGTTATTCACGATGAAACACAGAAATTGCATCGGAATTAAACACAAAAGGCACAATGTCGACTTAAGTACAAACAGACTGACTCTTCTTACTGACTATGCTTTGAACCATTCCTGTGACACTAGTTATAGATTCCGATGCTCACTTTAGGTTTACTGTATCCCTCTGACCTTCTTATTGACAATGAAACAGAGAAATTGCATCGGAATTAAATACAAAAGGCACAATGCCGACTTTAGTGCAAGAACACTGACTCTTTTTACTGACTATGGTTTGAACCATTCCTGTGACACTAGTTATAGATTCCGATGCTCACTTCAGGTTTACTGTATCCCTCGGACCTTCTTATTGACGATGAAACACAGAAATTTTATCGGAATTAAATACAAAAGGCTCAATGCCGACTTAAGTACAAGAACACTGACTCTTTTTACTGACTATGTTTTGAACCATTCCTGTGACACTAGTTATAGATTCGGATGCTTCACTTCAGGTTTACTGTATCCCTCTGACCTTCCTATTGACGATGTAACACAGAAATTGTATCGGAATTAAATAGAAAAGGCACAATGCCGACTTAAGTACAAGACGACTGACCTTTCTTACTGTCTGTGTTTTGTACCATTCCTGTGACACTAGTTATAGATTCCGATGCCTCACTTCAGGTTTACTGTATCCCTTGGACCTTCTTATTGACGATGAAACACAGAAATTGCATCGGCATTAAATACAAAATGCACAATGCCGACTTAAGTACAAGAAGACTGACTCTTCCTACTGTCTATGTTTTGATCCATTCCTGTGACACTAGTTATAGATTCCGATGCTTCACTTCAGGTTTACTGTATCCCATTGACCTTCTTATTGACGATGAAACACAGAAATTTTATCGGAATTAAATACAAAAGGCACAAAGCCGACTTAAGTACATGAAGACCGACTCTTCCTACTGAGTATGGTTTGAACAATTCCTGTGACACTAGTTATAGATTCCGATGCTTCACTCCAGGTTTACTGTATCCCTTGGACCTTCTTATTGACGATGAAACACAGAAATGGCATCGGAATTAAATACAAAAGGCACAATGCCGACTTAAGTACAATAAGACATACACTTCTTACTGTCTATGTTTTGAACCATTATATAGACACTAGTTATGGATTACGATGCTTTACTCCAGGTTTACTGTATCCCTTGGACCTTGTTATTGACGATGAAACACAGAAATTGCATCGGAATTAAATAGAAAAGGCACAATGCCGACTTAAGTACTAGAAGACTGACTCTTCTTACTGTCTACGTTTGAACCATTCCTGTGACACTAGCTATAGATTCGGATGCTTCACTTCAGGTTCACTGTATCCCTCTGACCTTCTTATTGACGATGAAACACAGAAATTGCATCGGAATTAAATACAAAAGGCACATTGTCGACTTAAGTACATGAAGAACGACTCTTCTTACTGACTATGCTTTGAACCATTCCTGTGACACTAGTTATAGATTCCGATGCTTCACTTGTGGTTTACTGTATCCCTCTGACCTTCTTATTGACGATGAAACACAGAAATTGCATTGGAATTAAGTACAAAGGGCAAAATGCCGACTTAAGTACACGAAGACTGACTCGTTTTACTGTCTATGTTTTGAACCATTCCTGTGACACTAGTCATAGTTTCCGATGCTTCACTTCAGGTTAACTGTATCACTTGGACCTTCTTATTCACGATGAAACACAGAAATTGCATCGGAATTAAATACAAAAGGCACAATGCCGACTTAAGTACACGAAGACTCACTCTTCCTACTGTCTATATTTTGAACCATCCCTGTGACACCAGTTATAGATTCCGGTGCTTCACTTCAGGTTTACTGTATCCCTCTGACCTTATCGCCGATGAAACACAGAAATTGCACCGGAATTAAATACAAAAAGGCACAATGCCGACTTAAGTACAAGAAGACTGACTCTTCTTACTGACTGTGTTTGAACCAATCCTGTGACACTAGTTATAGATTCCGATGCTACACTTAAGGTTTACTGTATCCCTTGGAGCTTCTTATTGACGATGAAACACAGAAAATGTATCGGAATTAAACACAAAATGCAAAATGCCGACTTAACTACACGAAAACTGACACTTCTTACTGTCTACGTTTTGAACCATTCCTGTGACACTAGTTATAGATTCTGATGCTACACTCCAGGTTTACTGTATCCCTTGGACCTCCTTATTGACGATGAAATACAGAAATTGCATCGGAATTAAATACAAAACCCACAATGCCGACATAAGGACAAGAAGACTCACTCTTCTTACTGACTATGTTCTGAACCATTCTTGTGACACTAGTTATAGATTCCGATGCTTCACTTCAGGTTTACTGTATCCCTTGGACCTTCTTATTGACGATGAAACACAGAAAATGCATCGGAATTAAAACCAAGAGGCACAATGCCGACTTAAGTGCAAGAAGACTGACTCATCCTACTGCCTATGTTTTGAACCATTCCTGTGACACTAGTATTGGATTCCGATGCTTCACTTCAAGTTTACTGTATCCCTCTGACCTTCTTATTGACGATGAAACACAGATATTGCATCGGAATTAAATACAAAAGGCACAATGCCAACATAAGTACAAGAAGACTGACTCTTCCTACTGTCTTTGTTTTTAACCATTCCTGTGACACTAGTTATAGATTCCGATGCTTCACTCCAGATTTACTGTATCCCTTGGACCTTGTTATTCACGATGAAACAGAGAAATTGCATCGGTATTAAATAGAAAAGGCACAATGCCGACTTAAGTACATGAAGACCGACTCTCCCTACTGGGTATGGTTTGAACAATTCCTGTGACACTAGTTATAGATTCCGATGCTTCACTCCAGGTTTACTGTATCCCTTGGGCCTTGTTATTGACGATGAAACACAGAAAATGCATCGGAATTAAATAGAAAAGGCACAATGCCGACTTAAGTACAAGAAGTCTGACTCTTCTTACTGTCTACGTTTGAACCATTCCTGTGACACTAGCTATAGATTCGGATGCTTCACTTCAGGTTCACTGTATCCCTCTCACCTTCTTATTGACGATGAAGCACAGAAATTGCATCGGAATTAAAAAGAAGAGGCACAATGCCGACTTAAGTTCAAGACGACTGACTTTTCTAACTGTCTATGTTTAGAACCATTCCTGTGACACTAGTTATAGATTCCGATGCTTCACTCCAGGTTTACTGTATCCCTTGGACCTTCTTATTGACGATGAAACACAGAGATTGCATCGGAATTAAATACAAAAGGCACAATGCCGACTTAAGGACAAGCAGACTGACTCTTCGTACTGACTTTGTTTTGAACCATTCCTGTGACACTAGTTATAGATTCCGATGCTTCACATCAGGTTAACTGTATCCCTTGGAAAATCTTATTGCCGACGAAACACAGAAATTGCATCGGAATTAAAAAGAAGAGGCACAATGCCGACTTAAGTACAAGACGACTGACTTTTCTAACTGTCTATGTTTAGAACCATTCCTGTGACACTAGTTATAGATTCCGATGCTTCAGTCCAGGTTTACTGTATCCCTAGGACCTTGTTATTCACGATGAAACACAGAAATTGCATCGGAATTAAACACAAAAGGCACAATGTCGACTTAAGTACAAAAAGACTGACTCTTCTTACTGACTATGCTTTGAACCATTCCTGTGACACTAGTTATAGATTCCGATGCTCACTTCAGGTTTACTGTATCCCTCTGACCTTCTTATTGACAATGAAACAGAGAAATTGCATCGGAATTAAATACAAAAGGCACAATGCCGACTTTAGTGCAAGAACACTGACTCTTTTTACTGACTATGGTTTGAACCATTCCTGTGACACTAGTTATAGATTCCGATGCTCACTTCAGGTTTACTGTATACCTCGGACCTTCTTATTGACGATGAAACACAGAAATTTTATCGGAATTAAATACAAAAGGCTCAATGCCGACTTAAGTACAAGAACACTGACTCTTTTTACTGACTATGTTTTGAACCATTCCTGTGACACTAGTTATAGATTCGGATGCTTCACTTCAGGTTTACTGTATCCCTCTGACCTTCCTATTGACGATGTAACACAGAAATTGTATCGGAATTAAATAGAAAAGGCACAATGCCGACTTAAGTACAAGACGACTGACCTTTCTTACTGTCTGTGTTTTGTACCATTCCTGTGACACTAGTTATAGATTCCGATGCCTCACTTCAGGTTTACTGTATCCCTTGGACCTTCTTATTGACGATGAAACACAGAAATGGCATCGGAATTAAATACAAAAGGCACAATGCCGACTTAAGTACAATAAGACATACACTTCTTACTGTCTATGTTTTGAACCATTATATAGACACTAGTTATGGATTACGATGCTTTACTCCAGGTTTACTGTATCCCTTGGACCTTGTTATTGACGATGAAACACAGAAATTGCATCGGAATTAAATAGAAAAGGCACAATGCCGACTTAAGTACTAGAAGACTGACTCTTCTTACTGTCTACGTTTGAACCATTCCTGTGACACTAGCTATAGATTCGGATGCTTCACTTCAGGTTCACTGTATCCCTCTGACCTTCTTATTGACGATGAAACACAGAAATTGCATCGGAATTAAATAGAAAAGGCACCATGCCGACTTAAGTACAAGAAGACTGACTCTTCTTACTGACTATGTTTTGAACCATTCCTGTGACACTAGTTATAGATTCCGATGCTTCACCTCAGGTTTACTGTATCCCTCTGAACTTCTTATTGACGATGAAACGCAGAAATTGCATTGGAATTAAATACAAAGGGCAAAATGCCGACTTAAGTACACGAAGACTGACTCGTTTTACTGTCTACGTTTTGAACCATTCCTGTGACACTAGTCATAGTTTCCGATGCTTCACTTCAGGTTAACTGTATCACTTGGACCTTCTTATTCACGATGAAACACAGAAATTGCATCGGAATTAAATACAAAAGGCACAATGCCGACTTAAGTACACGAAGACTCACTCTTCCTACTGTCTATATTTTGAACCATTCCTGTGACACTAGTTATAGATTCCGGTGCTTCACTTCAGGTTTACTGTATCCCTCTGACCTTATCGCCGATGAAACACAGAAATTGCACCGGAATTAAATACAAAAAGGCACAATGCCGACTTAAGTACAAGAAGACTGACTCTGCTTACTGACTATGTTTGAACCAATCCTGTGACACTAGTTATAGATTCCGATGCTTCACTTAAGATTTACTGTATCCCTTGGAGCTTCTTATTGACGATGAAACACAGAAAATGTATCGGAATTAAACACAAAATGCAAAATGCCGACTTAACTACACGAAGACTGACACTTCTTACTGTCTACATTTTGAACCATTCCTGTGACACTAGTTATAGATTCTGATGCTACACTCCAGGTTTACTGTATCCCTTGGACCTCCTTATTGACGATGAAATACAGAAATTGCATCGGAATTAAATACAAAACCCACAATGCCGACATAAGGACAAGAAGACTGACTCTTCTTACTGACTATGTTTTGAACCATTCTTGTGACACTAGTTATAGATTCCGATGCTTCACTTCAGGTTTACTGCATCCCTTGGACCTTCTTATTGACGATGAAACACAGAAAATGCATCGGAATTAAAACCAAAAGGCACAATGCCGACTTAAGTGCAAGAAGACTGACTCCTCCTACTGTCTATGTTTTGAACCATTCCTGTGACACTAGTTTTGGATTCCGATGCTTCACTTCAAGTTTACTGTATCCCTCTGACCTTCTTATTGACGATGAAACACAGATATTGCATCGGAATTAAATACAAAATTCACAATGCCAACATAAGTACAAGAAGACTGACTCTTCCTACTGTCTATGTTTTTAATCATTCCTGTGACACTAGTTATTCATTCCGATTATTCACTCCAGGTTTACTGTATCCCTTGGACCTTCTTATTGACGAAGAAACACAGAAATTGCATCGGAATGAAATACAAAAGGCACCATGCCGACTTAAGTACAAGAAGACTGACTCCTCTTACTGACTATGTTTTGAACCATTCTTGTGACATTAGTTATAGATTCCGATTCTTCACTTCAGGTTTACTGTATCCCTTGGACCTTCTTATTGACGATGAAACACAGAAATTGCATCGGAATTAAATACAAAAGGCACAATGCCGACTTAAGTACAAGAAGACTGACTCTTCCTACTGTCAATGTTTTGAACCATTCCTGTGACACTAGTTATAGATTCCGATGCTTCACTTCAGGTTTACTGTATCCCTCTGATCTTATTGACGGTGAAACACAGAAATTGCATCGGAATTAAATACAAAAGGCACAATGCCGACTTATGTACAAGACGACTGACTCTTCTTACTGTCTATGTTTTGAACCATTCCTGTGACACTAGTTATAGATTCCGATGCTCCACTTCAGGTTTACTGTATCCCTTGGACCTTCTTATTGACGATGAAACACAGAAATTGCATCGGAATTACATACAAAAGGCACAATGCCGACTTAACGACAAGAAGACTAACTCCTCTTACTGACTTTGCTTTGAACCATTCATGTGACACTAGTTATAGATTCCGATGCTTCACTTCAGGTTTACTGTATCCCTTAGACCTTCTTATTGACGATGAAACACAGAAATTGCATCGGAATTAAATACAAAAGGCACAATGCCGACAGAAGTGCATGCAGACCGACTCTTCTTACTGACTATGTTTTGAACCATTCCTGTGACACTAGTTATAGATGACGATGCTTCACTCCAGGTTTACTGTATCCCTTGGACCTTGTTATTGACGATGAAACACAGAAATTGCATCGGAATTAAATAGAAAAGGCACAATGCCGACTTAAGTACAAGAAGTCTGACTCTTCTTACTGTCTACGTTTGAACCATTCCTGTGACACTAGCTATAGATTCGGATGCTTCACTTCAGGTTCACTGTATCCCTCTGACCTTCTTATTGACGATGAAACACAGAAATTGCATCGGAATTAAAAAGAAAAGGCACAATGCCGACTTAAGTTCAAGACGACTGACTTTTCTAACTCTCAATGTTTAGAACCATTCCTGTGACACTAGTTATAGATTCCGATGCTTCACTCCAGGTTTACTGTATCCCTTGGACCTTCTTATTGACGATGAATTACAGAGATTGCATCGGAATTAAATACAAAAGGCACAATGCCGACTTAAGGACAAGCAGACTGACTCTTCGTACTGACTTTGTTTTGAACCATTCCTGTGACACTAGTTATAGATTCCGATGCTTCACTTCAGGTTAACTGTATCCCTTGGAAAATCTTATTGCCGACGAAACACAGAAATTGCATCGGAATTAAAAAGAAAAGGCACAATGCCGACTTAAGTACAAGACGACTGACTTTTCTAACTGTCTATGTTTAGAACCATTCCTGTGACACTAGTTATAGATTCCGATGCTTCAGTCCAGGTTTACTGTATCCCTTGGACCTTGTTATTCACGATGAAACACAGAAATTGCATCGGAATTAAACACAACAGGCACAATGTCGACTTAAGTACAAAAAGACTGACTCTTCTTACTGACTATGCTTTGAACCATTCCTGTGACACTAGTTATAGATTCCGATGCTCACTTTAGGTTTACTGTATCCCTCTGACCTTCTTATTGACAATGAAAAAGAGAAATTGCATCGGAATTAAATACAAAAGGCACAATGCCGACTTTAGTGCAAGAACACTGACTCTTCTTACTGACTATGGCTTGAACCATTCCTGTGATACCAGTTATAGATTCCGATGCTCACTTCAGGTTTACTGTATCCCTCTGACCTTCTTATTGACGATGAAACACAGAAATTTTATCGGAATTAAATACAAAAGGCTCAATGCCGACTTAAGTACAAGAACACTGACTCTTTTTACTGACTATGTTTTGAACCATTCCTGTGACACTAGTTATAGATTCGGATGCTTCACTTCAGGTTTACTGTATCCCTCTGACCTTCCTATTGACGATGTAACACAGAAATTGTATCGGAATTAAATAGAAAAGGCACAATGCCGACTTAAGTACAAGACGACTGACCTTTCTTACTGTCTATGTTTTGTACCATTCCTGTGACACTAGTTATAGATTCCGATGCTTCACTTCAGGTTTACTGTATCCCTTGGACCTTCTTATTGACGATGAAACACAGAAATTGCATCGGCATTAAATACAAAATGCACAATGCCGACTTAAGTACAAGAAGACTGACTCTTCCTACTGTATATGTTTTGAACCATTCCTGTGACACTAGTTATAGATTCCGATGCTTCACTTCAGGTTTACTGTATCCCATTGACCTTCTTATTGACGATGAAACACAGAAATTGTATCGGAATTAAATACAAAAGGCACAAAGCCGACTTAAGTTCATGAAGACCGACTCTTCCTACTGAGTATGGTTTGAACAATTCCTGTGACACTAGTTATAGATTCCGATGCTTCACTCCAGGTTTACTGTATCCCTTGGACCTTCTTATTGACGATGAAACACAGAAATGGCATCGGAATTAAATACAAAAGGCACAATGCCGACTTAAGTACAATAAGACATACACTTCTTACTGTCTATGTTTTGAACCATTATATAGACACTAGTTATAGATTACGATGCTTTACTCCAGGTTTACTGTATCCCTTGGACCTTGTTATTGACGATGAAACACAGAAATTGCATCGGAATTAAATAGAAAAGGCACAATGCCGACTTAAGTACTAGAAGACTGACTCTTCTTACTGTCTACGTTTGAACCATTCCTGTGACACTATCTATAGATTCGGATGCTTCACTTCAGGTTCACTGTATACCTCTGACCTTCTTATTGACGATGAAACACAGAAATTGCATCGGAATTAAAAAGAAAAGGCACAATGCCGACTTAAGTACAAGACGACTGACTTTTCTAACTGTCTATGTTTAGAACCATTCCTGTGACTCTAGTTATAGATTCCGATGCTTCACTCCAGGTTTACTGTATCCCTTGGACCTTCTTATTGACGATGAAACACAGAGATTGCATCGGAATTAAATACAAAAGGCACAATGCCGACTTAAGGACAAGAAGACTGACTCTTCGTACTGACTTTGTTTTGAACCATTCCTGTGACACTAGTTATAGATTCCGATGCTTGACTTCAGGTTAACTGTATCCCTTGGAATATCTTATTGCCGACGAAACACAGAAATTGCATCGGAATTAAATACAAAAGGCACAATGCCAACTTAAGTACATGAAGACCGACTCTTCTTACTGACTATGTTTTGAACCATTCCTGTGACACTAGTTATAGATTCCGATGCATCACTTGAGGTTTTACTGTATCCCTTGGACCTTCTTATTGACGATGAAACACAGAAATTGCATCGGAATTAAATACAAAGGGCACAATGCCGACAGAAGTGCATGCAGACCGACTCTTCGTACTGACTTTGTTTTGAACCATTCCTGTGACACTAGTTATAGATTCCGATGCTACACTCCAGGTTTACTGTGTCCCTTGGACCTTCTTATTGACGATGAAACACAGAAATTGCATTGGAATTAAATACAAAAGGCACAATGACGACTTAAGTACAAGAAGACTGACTCTTCTTACTGTCTATGTTTGACCCATTCCTGTGAAACTAGTTTTAGATTCCGATGCTTCACTCCAGGTTTACTGTATCCCTTGGACCTTCTTTTTGACGATGAAACACAGAAATTGCATAGGAATTAAATACAAAAGGCACAATGCCGTCTTAAGAACAAGAAGACAGACTCTTATAACTGACTATGTTTTGAACCATTCCTGTGCCACTAGCTACAGATTCCGATCCTTCACTTGAGGTTTACTGTATCCCTCTGACCTTCGTATTGACGATGAAACTCTGAAATTGCATCGGAATGGAATACAAAAGGCACAATGCCGACTTAAGTACAAGAAGTCCGACTTTTCTTACTGTCTATTTTTGAACCATTCCATTGACACTAGTTATAGATTCCGATGCTTCACTCCAGGAATACTGTACCCCTTGGACCTTGTTATTCACGATGAAACAGAGAAATTGCATCGGAATTAAATAGAAAAGGCACAATGCCGACTTAAGTACATGAAGACCGACTCTCCCTACTGAGTATGGTTTGAACAATTCCTGTGACACTAGTTATAGATTCCGATGCTTCACTCCAGGTTTACTGTATCCCTTGGACCTTCTTATTGACGATGAAACACAGAAATGGCATCGGAATTAAATACAAAAGGCACAATGCCGACTTAAGTACAAGAAGACATACACGTCTTACTGTCTATGATTTGAACCATTCCATAGACACTAGTTATAGATTACGATGCTTCACTCCAGTTTTACTGTATCCCTTGGACCTTGTTATTGACGATGAAACACAGAAATTGCATCGGAATTAAATAGAAAAGGCACAATGCCGACTTAAGTACAAGACGTCTGACTCTTCTTACTGTCTACGTTTGAACCATCCCTGTGACACTAGCTATAGATTCGGATGCTTCACTTCAGGTTCACTGTATCCCTCTGACTTTCTTATTGACGATGAAACACAGAAATTGCATCGGAATTAAAAAGGAAAGGCACAATGCCGACTTAAGTACAAGACGACTGACTTTTCTAACTGTCTATGTTTAGAACCATTCCTGTGACACTAGTTATAGATTCCGATGCTTCACTCCAGGTTTACTGTTTCCCTTGGACCTTCTTATTGACGATGAAACACAGAAATTGCATCGGAATTAAAAAGGAAAGGCACAATGCCGACTTAAGTACAAGACGACTGACTTTTCTAACTGTCTATGTTTAGAACCATTTCTGTGACACTAGTTATAGATTCCGATGCTTCACTCCAGGTTTACTGTATCCCTTGGACCTTCTTATTGACGATGAAACACAGAGATTGCATCGGAATTAAATACAAAAGGCACAATGCCGACTTAAGGACAAGAAGACTGACTCTTCGTACTGACTTTGTTTTGAACGATTCCTGTGACACTAGTTATAGATTCCGATGCTTCACTTCAGGTTAACTGTATCCCTTGGAAAATCTTATTGCCGACGAAACACAGAAATTGCATCGGAATTAAAAAGAAAAGGCACAATGCCGACTTAAGTACAAGACGACTGACTTTTATAACTGTCTATGTTTAGAACCATTCCTGTGACACTAGTTATAGATTCCGATGCTTCAGTCCAGGTTTACTGTATCCCTTGGACCTTGTTATTCACGATGAAACAAAGAAATTGCATCGGAATTAAACACAAAAGGCACAATGTCGACTTAAGTACAAAAAGACTGACTCTTCTTACTGACTATGCTTTGAACCATTCCTGTGACACTAGTTATAGATTCCGATGCTCACTTTAGGTTTACTGTATCCCTCTGACCTTCTTATTGACAATGAAACAGAGAAATTGCATCGGAATTAAATACAAAAGGCACAATGCCGACTCAAGTACAAGTTGACTGGTTCTTCTTACTGTCTATGCTATGAAGCTTTCCTGTGAGACCGGTTTCAGATTCCGATGCTTCACTTCAGGTTTACTGTATCCCTTGGACCTTCTTATTGACGACGAAACACAGAAATTGAATCAGAATGAAATAGAAAAGGCTCAATGCTGACTTAAGTAAGAGATGACTGACTCTTCTTACTGACTACGATTTGAACATTTCCTGTGAGACCAGTTTTAGATTCCGATGCTTCACTATATGTTTACTGTATCCCTTGGACCCTCTTGTTGACGATGAAACAGAGAAATTGCATCGGAATTAAATACAAAAGCCACAAAGCCGACATAAGTAAAAGAAGATTGACTCTTCTTGCTGTGTATGTTTTGAACCATTCCTGTGACACTACTTATAGATTCCGATGCTTCGCTTCAGGTTACTGTATCCCTCTGACCTTCTTATAGACGATGAAGCACAGTAATTGCTTCGGAATTAAATACAAAAGGCACAATGCCGACTCATGTCCAAGAAGACTGACTCTTCTCACTGTCTATGTTTTGAACCTTTCCTGTGACACTAGATTTTGATGGCGATGCTTGACTTCAGGTTTACTGTATCCCTCTGACCTTCTTATTGACGACGAAACACAGAAACTGCATCGAAATTAAATAGAAAAGGCACAATGCCGACTTAAGTACAAGACGACTGACTTTTCTAACTGTCTATGTTTAGAACCATTCCTGTGACACTAGTTATAGATTCCGATGCTTCAGTCCAGGTTTACTGTATCCCTTGGACCTTGTTATTGACGATGAAACACAGAAATTGCACCGGAATTAAATACAAAATGGCACAATGCCGACTTAAGTACAAGAAGACTGACTCTTCTTACTGACTATGTTTGAACCAATCCTGTGACACTAGTTATAGATTCCGATGTTTCACTTAAGGTTTACTGTATCCCTTGGAGCTTCTTATTTACGATGAAACACAGAAAATGTATCGGAATTAAACACAAAATGCAAAATGCCGACTTAACTACACGAAGACTGACACTTCTTACTGTCTACGTTTTGAACCATTCCTGTGACACTAGTTATAGATTCTGATGCTACACTCCAGGTTAACTGTATCCCTTGGACCTCCTTATTGACGATGAAATACAGAAATTGCATCGGAATTAAATACAAAACCCACAATGCCGACATAAGGACAAGAAGACTGACTCTTCTTACTGACTATGTTTTGAACCATTCTTGTGACACTAGTTATAGATTCCGATGCTTCACTTCAGGTTTTTTGTATCCCATGGACCTTCTTATTGACGATGAAACACAGAAAATGCATCGGAATTAAAACCAAAAGGCACAATGCCGACTTAAGTGCAAGAAGACTGACTCTTCCTACTGTCTATGTTTTGAACCATTCCTGTGACACTAGTTTTGGATTCCGATGCTTCACTTCAAGTTTACTGTATCCCTCTGACCTTCTTATTGACGATGAAACACAGATATTGCATCGGAATTAAATACAAAAGGCACAACGCCAACATAAGTACAAGAAGACTGACTCTTCCTACTGTCTTTGTTTTTAACCATTCCTGTGACACTAGTTATACATTCCGATTATTCACTCCAGGTTTACTGTATCCCTTGGACCTTCTTATTGACGAAGAAACACAGAAATTGCATCGGAATGAAATACAAAAGGCACCATGCCGACTTAAGTACAAGAAGACTGACTCTTCTTACTGTCTATGTTTTGAACCATTCCTGTGACACTAGTTATAGATTCCGATGCTTCACTTCAGGTTTACTGTATCCCTTGGACCTTCTTATTGACGATGAAACACAGAAATTGCATCGGAATTACATACAAAAGGCACAATGCCGATTTAACGACAAGAAGACCAACTCCTCTTACTGACTTTGCTTTGAACCATTCATGTGACACTAGTTATAGATTCCGATGCTTCACTTCAGGTTTACTGTATCCCTTAGACCTTCTTATTGACGATGAAACAGAGAAATTGCATCGGAATTAAATACAAAAGGCACAATGCCGACAGAAGTGCATGCAGACCGACTCTTCTTACTGACTATGTTTTGAACCATTCCTGTGACACTAGTTATAGATTCCGATGCTACACTCCAGGTTTACTGTGTCCCTTGGACCTTCTTATTGACGATGAAACACAGAAATTGCATCGGAATTAAATACAAAAGGCACAATGCCGACTTAAGTACAAGAAGACTGACTCTTCTTACTGTCTATGTTTGACCCATTCCTGTGACACTAGTTTTAGATTCCGATGCTTCACTCCAGGTTTACTGTATCCCTTGGACCTTCTTTTTGACGATGAAACACAGAAATTGCATAGGAATTAAATACAAAAGGCACAATGCCGTCTTAAGGACAAGAAGACAGACTCTTCTTACTGACTATGTTTTGAACCATTCCTGTGCCACTAGCTACAGATTCCGATCCTTCACTTGAGGTTTACTGTATCCCTCTGACCTTCGTATTGACGATGAAACTCTGAAATTGCATCGGAATGGAATACAAAAGGCACAATGCCGACTTTAGTGCAAGAACACTGACTCTTTTTACTGACTATGTTTTTGAACCATTCCTGTGACACTAGTTATAGATTCGGATGCTTCACTTCAGGTTTACTGTATCCCTCTGTCCTTCCTATTGACGATGTAACACAGAAATTGTATCGGAATTAAATAGAAAAGGCACAATGCCGACTTAAGTACAAGACGACTGACCTTTCTTACTGTCTATGTTTTGTACCATTCCTGTGACACAAGTTATAGATTCCGATGCTTCACTTCAGGTTTACTGTATCCCTTGGACCTTCATATTGACGATGAAACACAGAAATTGCATCGGCATTAAATACAAAATGCACAATGCCGACTTAAGTACAAGAAGACTGACTCTTTCTACTGTCTATGGTTTGAACCATTCCTGTGACACTAGTTATAGATTCCGATGCTTCACTTCAGGTTTACTGTATCCCATTAAACTTCTTATTGACGATGAAACACAGAAATTGTATCGGAATTAAATACAAAAGGCACAAAGCCGACTTAAGTACATGAAGACCGACTCTTCCTACTGAGTATGGTTTCAACAATTCCTGTGACACTAGTTATAGATTCCGATGCTTCACTCCAGGTTTACTGTATCCCTTGGACCTTCTTATTGACGATGAAACACAGAAATGGCATCGGAATTAAATCCAGAAGGCACAATGCCGACTTAAGTACAAGAAGACATACACTTCTTACTGTCTATGTTTTGAACCATTATATAGACACTAGTTATAGATTACGATGCTTTACTCCAGGTTTAGTGTATCCCTTGGACCTTGTTATTGACGATGAAACACAGAAATTGCATCGGAATTAAATAGAAAAGGCACAATGCCGACTTCAGTACAAGAAGACAGACTCTTCTTACTGACTATGTTTTGAACCATTCCTGTGCCACTAGCTACAGATTCCGATCCTTCACTTGAGGTTTACTGTATCCCTCTGACCTTCGTATTGACGATGAAACTCTGAAATTGCATCGGAATGGAATACAAAAGGAACAATGCCGACTTAAGTACAAGAAGTCCGACTTTTCTTACTGTCTATTTTTGTACCATTCCATTGACACTAGTTATAGATTCCGATGCTTCACTCCAGGATTACTGTATCCCTTGGACCTTGTTATTAACGATGAAACAGAGAAATTGCATCGGAATTATATAGAAAAGGCACAATGCCGACTTAAGTACATGAAGACCGACTCTCCCTACTGAGTATGGTTTGAACAATTCCTGTGACACTAGTTATAGATTCCGATGCTTCACTCCAGGTTTACTTTATCCCTAGGACCTTCTTATTGACGATGACACACAGAAACGGCATCGGAATTAAATACAAAAGGCACAATGTCGACTTAAGTACAAGAAGACATACACGTCTTACTGTCTATGATTTGAACCATTCCATAGACACTAGTTATAGATTACGATGCTTCACTCCAGGTTTACTGTATCCCTTGGAAAATCTGATTGCCGACGAAACACAGAAATTGCATCGGAATTAAAAAGAAAAGGCACAATGCCGACTTAAGTACAAGACGACTGACTTTTCTAACTGTCTATGTTTAGAACCATTCCTGTGACACTAGTTATAGATTCCGACGCTTCAGTCCAGGTTTACTGTATCCCTTGGACCTTGTTATTCACGATGAAACAAAGAAATTGCATCGGAATTAAACACAAAAGGCACAATGTCGACTTAAGTACAAAAAGACTGACTCTTCTTACTGACAATGCTTTGAACCATTCCTGTGACACTAGTTATAGATTCCGATGCTCACTTTAGGTTTACTGTATCCCTCTGACCTTCTTATTGACAATGAAACTGAGAAATTGCATCGGAATTAAATACAAAAGGCACAATGCCGAATTTAGTGCAAGAACACTGACTCTTTTTACTGACTATGGTTTGAGCCATTCCTGTGACACTAGTTATAGATTCCGATGCTCACTTCAGGTTTACTGTATCCCTCTGACCTTCTTATTGACGATGAAACACAGAAATTATATCGGAATTAAATACAAAAGGCTCAATGCCGACTTAAGTACAAGAACACTGACTCTTTTTACTGACTATGTTTTGAACCATTCCTGTGACACTAGTTATAGATTCGGATGCTTCACTTCAGGTTTACTGTATCCCTCTGACCTTCCTATTGACGATGTAACACTGATATTGTATCGGAATTAAATAGAAAAGGCACAATGCCGACTTAAGTACAAGACGACTGACCTTTCTTACTGTCTATGATTTGTACCATTCCTGTGACACAAGTTATAGATTCCGATGCTTCACTTCTGGTTTACTGTATCCCTTGGACCTTCTTATTGACGATGAAACACAGAAATTGCATCGACATTAAATACAAAATGCACAATGCCGACTTAAGTACAAGAAGACTGACTCTTCCTACTGTCTATGTTTTGAACCATTCCTGTGACACTAGTTATAGTTTCCGATGCTTCACTTCAGGTTTACTGTATCCCATTGGCCTTCTTATTGACGATGAAACACAGAAATTGTATCGGAATTAAATACAAAAGGCACAAAGCGGACTTAAGTACATGAAGACCGACTCTTCCTACTGAGTATGGTTTGAACTATTCCTGTGACACTAGTTATAGATTCCGATGCTTCACTTCAGGTTAACTGTATCCCTTGGAAAATCTTATTGCCGACGAAACACAGAAATTGCATCGGAATTAAATACAAAAGGCACAATGCCAACTTAAGTACATGTAGACCGACTCTTCTTACTGACTATGTTTTGAACCATTCCTGTGACACTAGTTATAGATTCCGATGCATCACTTGAGGTTTACTGTATCCCTTGGCACTTCTTATTGACGTTGAAACACAGAAATTGCATCGGAATTAAATACAAAAGGCACAATGCCGACAGAAGTGCATGCAGACCGACTCTTCTTACTGAATATGTTTTGAACCATTCCTGTGACACTAGTTATAGATTCCGATGCTACACTCCAGGTTTACTGTGTCCCTTGGACCTTCTTATTGACGATGAAACACAGAAATTGCATCGGAATTAAATACAAAAGGCACAATGCCGACTTAAGTACAAGAAGACTGACTCTTCTTACTGTCTATGTTTGACCCATTCCTGTGACACTAGTATTAGATTCCGATGCTTCACTCCAGGTTTACTGTATCCCTTGGACCTTCTTTTTGACGATGAAACACAGAAATTGCATATGAATTAAATACAAAAGGCACAATGCCGTCTTAAGGACAAGAAGACAGACTCTTCTTACTGACTATGTTTTGAACCATTCCTGTGCCACTAGCTACAGATTCCGATGCTACACTCCAGGTTTACTGTGTCCCTTGGACCTTCTTATTGACGATGAAACACAGAGATTGCATCGTAATTAAATACATAAGGCACAATGCCGACTTAAGGACAAGAAGACTGACTCTTCGTACTGACTATGTTTTGAACCATTCCTGTGACACTAGTTATAGATTCCGATGCTTCACTTCAGGTTAACTGTATCCCTTGGAAAATCTTATTGCCGACGAAACACAGAAATTGCATCGGAATTAAAAAGAAAAGGCACAATGCCGACTTAAGTACAAGACGACTGACTTTTCTAACTGTCTATGTTTAGAACCATTCCTGTGACACTAGTTATAGATTCCGATGCTTCAGTCCAGGTTTACTGTATCCCTTGGACCTTGTTATTCACGATGAAACACAGAAATTGCATCGGAATTAAACACAAAAGGCACAATGTCGACTTAAGTACAAAAAGACTGACTCTTCTTACTGACTATGCTTTGAACCATTCCTGTGACACTAGTTATAGATTCCGATGCTCACTTTAGGTTTACTGTATCCCTCTGACCTTCTTATTGAGAACGAAACAGAGAAATTGCATCGGAATTAAATACAAAAGGCACAATGCCGACTTTAGTGCAAGAACACTGACTCTTTTTACTGACTATGGTATGAGCCATTCCTGTGACACCAGTTATAGATTCCGATGCTCACTTCAGGTTTACTGTATCCCTCTGACCTTCTTATTGACGATGAAACACAGAAATTTCATCGGAATTAAATACAAAAGGCTCAATGCCGACTTAAGTACAAGAACACTGACTCTTTTTACTGACTATGTTTTGAACCATTCCTGTGACACTAGTAATAGATTCGGATGCTTCACTTCAGGTTTACTGTATCCCTCTGACCTTCCTATTGACGATGTAACACAGAAATTGTATCGGAATTAAATAGAAAAGGCACAATGCCGACTTAAGTACAAGACGACTGACCTTTATTACTGTCTATGTTTTGTACCATTCCTGTGACACTAGTTATAGATTCCGATGCTTCACTTCAGGTTTACTGTATCCCTTGGACCTTCTTATTGACGATGAAACACAGAAATTGCATCGACATTAAATACAAAATGCACAATGCCGACTTAAGTACAAGAAGACTGACTCTTCCTACTGTCTATGTTTTGAACCATTCCTGTGACACTAGTTATAGATTCCGATGCTTCACTTCAGGTTTACTGTATCCCATTGACCTACTTATTGACGATGAAACACAGAAATTGTATCGGAATTAAATACAAAAGGCACAAAGCCGACTTAAGTACATGAAGACCGACTCTTCCTACTGAGTATGGTTTGAACAATTCCTGTGACACTAGTTACAGATTCCGATGCTTCACTTCAGGTTTACTGTATCCCTTGGACCTTCTTATTGACGATGAAACACAGAAATGGCATCGGAATTAAATACAAAAGGCACAATGCCGACTTAAGTACAAGAAGACATACACTTCTTACTGTCTATGTTTTGAACCATTATATAGACTCTAGTTATAGATTACGATGCTTTACTCCAGGTTTACTGTATCCCTTGGACCTTGTTATTGACGATGAAACACAGAAATTGCATCGGAATTAAATAGAAAAGGCACAATGCCGACTTAAGTACAAGAAGACTGACTCTTCTTACTGTCTACGTTTGAACCATTCCTGTGACACTAGCTATAGATTCGGATGCTTCACTTCAGGTTCAGTGTATCCCTCTGACCTTCTTATTGACGATGAACCACAGAAATTGCATCGGAATTAAAAAGAAAAGGCACAATGCCGACTTAAGTACAAGACGACTGACTTTTCTAACTGTCTATGTTTAGAACCATTCCTGTGACACTAGTTATAGATTCCGATGCTTCACTCCAGGTTTACTGTATCCCTTGGACCTTCTTATTGACGATGAAACACAGAGATTGCATCGGAATTAAATACAAAAGGCACAATGCCGACTTATGGACAAGAAGACTGACTCTTCGTACTGACTTTGTTTTGAACCATTCCTGTGACACTTGTTATAGATTCCGATGCTTCACTTCAGGTTAACTGTATCAATTGGAAAATCTTATTGCCGACGAAACACAGAAATTGCATCGCAATTAAATACAAAAGGCACAATGCCAACTTAAGTACATGAAGACCGACTCTTCTTACTGACTATGTTGTGAACCATTCCTGTGACACTAGTTATAAATTCCGATGCATCACTTGAGGTTTACTGTATCCCTTGGACATTCTTATTGACGATGAAACACAGAAATTGCAACGGAATTCAATACAACAGGCACAATGCCAACATAAGTACATGAAGACCGACTCTTCTTATTGACTATGTTTTGAACCATTCCTGTGACACTAGTTATAGATTCCGATGCTTCACTTGAGGTTTACTGTATCCCTTGGAAATTCTTATTGACGATGAAACACAGAAATTGAATCGGAATTAAATATAAAAGCAAAATGCCGACTTAAGTACACAAAAACTGAATCTTCTTACTGTCTATGTTTTGAACCATTCCTGTGACACTAGTTATAGATTCCGATGCTCACTTTAGGTTTACTGCATACCTCTGACCTTCTTATTGACGATGAATCATAGAAGTTGCATAGGAATTATATACAAAAGGCACAATGCTGACTTAAGTACAAGAACACTGACTGTTTTTACAGACTATGTTTTGAACCATTCCTGTGACACTAGTTATAGATTCGGATGCTTCACTTCAGGTTTACTGTATCCCAGTGACCTTCTTATTGACGATGAAACACAGAAACTGCAACGGAATTAAATACAAAAGGCAAAATGCCGACTTAAGTACACGAAGACTCTCTCTTCTTACTGTCTATGTTTTGAACCATTCCTGTGACACTAGTTATAGATTCCGATGCTTCACTCCAGGTTTACTGTATCACTTGGACAATCTTACTGACGATGAAACACAGAAATTGCATCGGAATTAAACACAAATGGCACAATGCCGACTTAAGTACAAGAAGACTGACTCTTCTTACTGACTATGATTTGAACCATTCCTGTGACACTAGTTATCGATTCCGATGCTTCACCTAAGGTTTACTGTATCCCTTGGACCGTCTTATTGACGATGAAACACAGAAACTGCAACGGAATTAAATACAAAAGGCAAAATGCTGACTTAAGTACACGAAGACTGTCTCTTCTTACTGTCTATGTTTTGAACCATTCCTGTGACACTAGTTATAGATTCCGATGATCCCTCCAGGTTTACTGTATCCCTTGGACAATCTTATTGACGGTGAAACACAAAAATTGCATCGGAATTAAACACAAAAGGCACAATGTCGACTTAAGTACAAAAAGACTGACTCTTCTTACCGACTATGTTTTGAACCATTCCTGTGACACTAGTTATGGATTCCGATGCTCACTTCAGGTTTACTGTATCCCTCTGACCATCTTAATCACGATAAAACACAGAAATTGCTTCGGAATTAAATTGAAAAGGCACAATGCCGACTTAAGTACAAGAACACTGACTCTTTTTACTGACTGTGTTTTGAACGATTCCTGTGACACTGGTTACAGATTCCGATGCTCACTTTAGGTATACTGTATCCCTTGGACCTTCTTATTGACGATGAAACACAGAAATTGCATCGGAATTAAATCCAAAAGGCAAAATGCCGACTTAAGTACACGAAGATTGACTCTTCTTACTGACTTTGTTTTGAACCATTCCTGTGACACTAGTTATAGATTCCGATGCTTCACTTCAGGTCAACTGTAACCCTTGGACCATTTTATTGCCGACGAAACACAGAAATTGCATCGGAATTAAATACAAAAGGCACAATGCCAACTTAAGTACATGAAGACCGACTCTTCTTAGTGACTATGATTTGAACCATTCCTGTGACACTAGTTATAGATTCGGAGGCTTCACTTCATGTTAACTGTATCCCTTGGACCTTCTTATTGACGATGAAACACAGAAATTGCATCGGAATTAAATACAAAAGGCACAATGCCGACTTAAGTACATGAAGACCGACTCTTCCTACTGACTATGTTGTGAACCATTCCTGTGACACTAGTTATAGATTCCGATGCTTCACTCCAGGTTTACTATATCCCTTGGACCTTCTTATTGACGATGAAACACAGAAATTGCATCGGAATTAAACACAAAAGGCACAATAACGACTTAAGTACAATAAGGCTGACTCTTCTTACTGACTATGTTTTGAACCATTCCTGTGACACTAGCTATAGATTCCGATGCTCACTTCAGGTTTATTGTATAACTCTGACGTTCTTATTGACGATGAAACACAGAATTTGCATGGGAATTAAATAAAAAAGGCACAATGCCGACTTAAGTACACGAAGAGAGACTCTTCTTACTCTCTATGTTTTGAACCATTCCTGTGACACTAGTTATTGATTCCGATGCTACACTTTAGGTATACTGTATCCCTTGGACCTTCTTATTGACGATGAAGCACATCAATTGCATCGGAATTAAATACAAAAGGCACAATGCCGACTTAAGCATAAGAAAACTGACTCTTCTTACTGTCTATATTTTGAACCATTCCATTGACACTAGTTATAGATTCCGATGCTTCACTCCAGGTTTACTGTATCCCTTGGACTTTGTTATTGACGATGAAACACAGAAATTGCATCGGAATTAAATAGAAAAGGCACAATGCCGACTTAAGTACAAGATGACTGACTCTTCTTACTGTCTATGTTTTGAACCATTCCATTGACACTAGTTATAGATTCCGATGCTTCACTCCAGGTTTACTGTATCCCTTGGACCTTCTTATTGACGATGAAACACAGAAATTGCATCGTAATTAAATACAAAAGGCACAATGCCGACTTATGTACAAGAAGACTGACTCTTCTTACTGACTATGTTTTGAACCATTCCTGTGACACTAGTTATAGATTCCGATGCTTCACTCCAGGTTTACTGTATCCCTTTGACCTTCTTATTGACGATGAAACACAGAAATTGCATCGGAATTAAATCCAAAAGGCAAAATGCCGACTTAAGTACACGAAGAGAGACTCTTCTTACTCTCTATGTTTTGAACCATTCCTGTGACACTAGTTATTGATTCCGATGCTACACTCCAGGTATACTGTACCCCTTGGACCTTCTTATTGACGATGAAGCACATCAATTGCATCGGAATAAAATACAAAAGGCACAATGCCGACTTAAGTATAAGAAAACTGACTCTTCTTACTGTCTATATTTTGAACCATTCCATTGACACTAGTTATAGATTCCGATGCTTCACTCCAGGTTTACTGTATCCCTTGGACTTTGTTATTGACGATGAAACACAGAAATTGCATCGGAATTAAATAGAAAAGGCACAATGCCGACTTAAGTACAAGATGACTGACTCTTCTTACTGTCTATGTTTTGAACCATTCCATTGACACTAGTTATAGATTCCGATGCTTCACTCCAGGTTTACTGTATCCCTTGGACCTTCTTATTGACGATGAAACACAGAAATTGCATCGTAATTAAATACAAAAGGCACAATGCCGACCTATGTACAAGAAGACTGACTCTTCTTACTGACTATGTTTTGAACCATTCCTGTGACACTAGTTATAGATTCCGATGCTTCACCTCAGGTTTACTGTATCCCTTGGACCTTCTTATTGACGATGAAACACAGAAACTGCATCGGAATTAAATAGAAAAGGCACAATGCCGTCCTTAAGGACAAGAAGACTGACTCTTCTTACTGACTTTGTTTTGAATCATTCCTGTGACACTAGTTATAGATTTCGATGCTTCACTTCTTGTTTATTGCATCCATCTGACCTCCTTATTGACGTTAAAACACAGAAATTGCATCGGAATAAAACCTAAAGGCAAAATGCCGACTTAAGTACACGAAGACTGACTCTGCTCACTGTCTATGATTTGAATCATTCCTGTGACACTAGTTATAGATTCCGATGCTACACTCCAGGTTTACTGTATCCCTTGGACCTTCTTATTGACGATGAAACACAGAAATTGCATCGGAATTAAATACAAAAGGCACAAGGCCGACTTAACGACAAGAAGACTGACACTTCTTACTGACTTTGCTTTGAACCATTCATGTGACACTAGTTATAGATTCCGATGCTTCACTTCAGGTTTACTGTATCACTTAGACCTTCTTATTGACGATGAAACACAGAAATTGCATCGGAATTAGATACAAAAGGCACAATTCCGACAGAAGTGCATGCAGACCGACCCTTCTTACTGACTATGTTTTGAACCATTCCTGTGACACTAGTTATAGATTCCGATGCTCACTTCAGGTTTACTGTATCCCTCTGACCATCTTAATCACGATAAAACACAGAAATTGCTTCGGAATTAAATAGAAAAGGCACAATAACGACTTAAGTACAAGAACACTGACTCTTTTTACTGACTGTATTTTGAACCATTCCTGTGACACTGGTTATCGATTCCGATGCTCACTTTAGGTATACTGTATCCCTCTGACTTTCTTATTGACGATGAAACACAGAAATTGCACCGGAATTAAATACAAAAGGCACAATGCCGACTTAAGTACATGAAGACCGACTCTTCCTACTGACTATGTTGTGAACCATTCCTGTGACACTAGTTATAGGTTCCAATGCTTCACTCCAGGTTTACTATATCCCTTGGACCTTCTTATTGACGATGAAACACAGATATTGCATCGGAATTAAACACAAAAGGCACAATAACGACTTAAGTACAAAAAGGCTGACTCTTCTTACTGACTATGTTATGAACCATTCCTGTGACACTAGCTATAGATTCCGATGCTCACTTCAGGTTTGCTGTATAACTCTGACGTTCTTATTGACGATGAAACACAGAAATTGCATCGGAATTAAATAAAAAAGGCACAATGCCGACTTAAGTACAAGAACACTGACTCTTTTTACTGACTATGCTTTGAACAATTCTTGTGACACTACTTATAGATTCCGATGCTTCACTTCAGGTTAACTGTAACCCTTGGACCATTTTATTGCCGACGATACACAGAAGTTGCATCGGAATTAAATACAAAAGGCACAATGCCAACTTAAGTACATGAAGACCGACTCTTCTTAGTGACTATGATTTGAACCATTCCTGTGACACTAGTTATAGATTCCGATGCATCACTTGAGGTTTACTGTATCCCTTGGACCTTCTTATTGACGATGAAACATAGAAATTGCATCGGAATTCAATACAACAGGCACAATGCCGACTTAAGTACAAGACGACTGGCTTTCGTTACTGTCTATATTTTGAACCATTCCTGTGACACTAGTTATAGATTCCGATGCTTCACTCCAGGTTTACTGTATCCCTTGGACCTTCTTATTGAAGATGAAACACAGAAATTGCATCGGAATTAAATACAAAAGGCACAATGCCGACTTAAGTACAAGAGGACTGACTCTTCCTACTGTCTATGTTTTGAACCATTCCTGTGACACTAGTTATAGATTCCGATGCTTCACTCCAGGTTTACTGTATCCCTTTGACCTTCTTATTGACGATGAAACACAGAAATTGCATCGGAATTAAATCCAAAAGGCAAAATGCCGGCTTAAGTACACGAAGAGAGACTCTTCTTACTCTCTATGTTTTGAACCATTCCTGTGACACTAGTTATTGATTCCGATGCTACACTCCAGGTATACTGTATCCCTTGGACCTTCTTATTGACGATGAAGCACATCAATTGCATCGGAATTAAATACAAAAGGCACAATGCCGACTTAAGTATAAGAAAACTGACTCTTCTTACTGTCTATATTTTGAACCATTCCATTGACACTAGTTGTAGATTCCGATGCTTCACTCCAGGTTTACTGTATCCCTTGGACTTTGTTATTGACGATGAAACACAGAAATTGCATCGGAATTAAATAGAAAAGGCACAATGCCGACTTAAGTACAAGATGACTGACTCTTCTTACTTTCTATGTTTTGAACCATTCCATTGACACTAGTTATAGATTCCGATGCTTCACTCCAGGTTTACTGTATCCCTTGGACCTTCTTATTGACGATGAAACGCAGAAATTGCATCGTAATTAAATACAAAAGGCACAATGCCGACTTATGTACAAGAAGACTGACTCTTCTTACTGACTATGTTTTGAACCATTCCTGTGACACTAGTTATAGATTCCGATGCTTCACCTCAGGTTTACTGTATCCCATGGACCTTCTTATTGACGATGAAACACAGAAACTGCATCGGAATTAAATAGAAAAGGCACAATGCCGACTTAAGGACAAGAAGACTTACTCTTCTTACTGACTTTGTTTTGAATCATTTCTGTGACACTAGTTATAGATTTCGATGCTTCACTTCTTGTTTATTGCATCCATCTGACCTTCTTATTGACGTTAAAACACAGAAATTGCATCGGAATTAAATCCTAAAGGCAAAATGCCGACTTAAGTACACGAAGACTGACTCTGCTTACTGTCTATGTTTTGAACCATTCCTGTGACACTAGTTATAGATTCCGATGCTACACTCCAGGTTTACTGTATCCCTTGGACCTTCTTATTGACGATGAAACACAGAAATTGCATCGGAATTAAAAACAAAAGGCACAAGGCCGACTTAACGACAAGAAGACTGACTCTTCTTACTGACTTTGCTTTGAACCATTCATGTGACACTAGTTATAGATTCCGATGCTTCACTCCAGGTTTACTGTATCCCTTGGACCTTCTTATTGAGGATGAAACACAGAAATTGCATCGGAATTAAATACAAAAGGCACAATGCCGACTTAAGTACAAGAGGACTGACTCTTCCTACTGTCTATGTTTTGAACCATTCCTGTGACACTAGTTATAGATTCCGATGCTTCACTTCAGGTTTACTGTATCCCTTAGACCTTCTTATTGACGATGAAACACAGAAATTGCATCGGAATTAAATACAAAAGGCACAATGCCGACAGAAGTGCATGCCGACCGACTCTTCTTACTGTCTATGTTTGACCCATTCCTGTGACACTAGTTTTAGATTCCGATGCTTTACTCCAGGTTTATTGTATACCTTGGACCTTCTTTTTGACGATGAAACACAGAAATTGCACAGGAATTAAATACAAAAGGCACAATGCCGTCTTAAGGACAAGAAGACAGACTCTTCTTACTGACTATGTTTTGAACCATTCGTGTGCCACTAGCTACAGATTCCGATCCTTCACTTGAGGTTTACTGTATCCCTCTGACCTTCGTATTGACGATGAAACTCTGAAATTGCATCGGAATGGAATACAAAAGGCACAATGCCGACTTAAGTACAAGAAGACCGACTTTTCTTACTGTCTATGTTTTGAACCATTCCATTGACACTAGTTATAGATTCCGATGCTTCACTCGAGGTTTACTGTATCCCTTGGACCTTGTTATTCACGATGAAACAGAGAAATTGCATCGGAATTAAATAGAAAGGGCACAATGCCGACTTAAGTACAAGAAGACTGACTCTTCTTACTGACTATGGTTTGAACCATTCCTGTGACACTAGGTATAGATTCCGATGCTTCAGTTCAGGTTTACAGTATCCCTCTGACCTTCTTATTGACGATGAAACACAGAAATCGCATCGGAATTGAATACAAAAGGCACAATGCCGACTTAAGCATAAGAACACTGACTCTTTCCACTGACTATGTTTTGAACCATTCCTGTGACACTAGTTATAGATTCGGATGCTTCACATCAGATTTACTGTATCCCTCTGACCTTCTTATTGACGTTGAAACACAGAAATTGCATCGGAATTAAATAGAAATGGCACAACGCCGACTTAAGAACAAGACGACTGACTTTTCTTACTGTCTATATTTTGAACCATTCCTGTGACACTAGTTATAGATTCCGATGTTTCACTTCAGGTTTACTGTATCCCTAGGACCTTCTTATTGACGATGAAACATAGAAATTGCATCGGAATTAAATATAAAAGGCACAATGCCGACTTAAGGACAAGAAGACTGACTCTTCTTACTGACTATGTTTAGAATTATTCCTGTGACACTAGCTATTGTTTCCGATGGTTCCCTTCATGTTTACTGTATCCCTCTGACCTTCTTTTTGACGATGAAACACAGAAATTGCATCGGAATTAAATACAAAAGGCACAATGCCGACTTAAGTACAAGAAGACAGAGTCTTCTTACTGTCTATGTTTTGAACCATTCCATTGACACTAGTTATAGATTCCAATGCTTCACTCCAGGTTTACTGTATCCCTTGGACCTTGTTATTGACGATGAAACACAGAAATTGCATCGGAATTAAATAGAAAAGGCACAATGCCGACTTAAGTACAAGAAGACTGACTCTTCTTACTGACTATGCTTTGAACCATTCCTGTGACACTAGTTATAGATTCCGATGCTTCACTTCAGGTTTACTGTATCCCATGGACCTTCTTATTGACGATGAAACACAGAAATTGCATTGGAATTAAATCCAAAAGGCAAAATGCTGACTTAAGTACACGAAGACTGACTCTTCTTACTGTCTATGTTTTGAACCATTCCTGTGACACTAGTTATAGGTTCCGATGCTACACTCCAGGTATACTCTATCTCTTGGACCTTCTTATTGAAGATGAAACACAGAAATTGCATCGGAATTAAATACAAAAGGCACAATGCCGACTTAAGAATAAGAAAACTGACTCTTCTTACTGTCTATATTTTGAACCATTCCATTGACACTAGTTATAGATTCCGATGCTTCACTCCAGGTTTACTGTATCCCTTGGACTTTGTTATTGACGATGAAACACAGAAATTGCATCGGAATTAAATAGAAAAGGCACAATGCCGACTTAAGTACAAGATGACTGACTCTTCTTACTGTGTATGTTTTGAACCATTCCATTGACACTAGTTATAGATTCCGATGCTTCACTCCAGGTTTACTGTAGCCCTTGGACCTTCTTATTGACGATGAAACACAGAAATTGCATCGGAATTAAATAGAAAAGGCACAATGCCGACTTAAGTACAAGAAGACTGACTCTTCTTACTGACTATGTTTTGAACCATTCCTGTGACACTAGTTATAGATTCCGATGCTTCACTTCAGGTTTACTGTATCCCTTAGACCTTCTTATTGACGATGAAACACAGAAATTGCATCGGAATTAAATACAAAAGGCACAATGCCGACAGAAGTGCATGCCGACCGACTCTTCTTACTGTCTATGTTTGACCCATTCCTGTGACACTAGTTTTAGATTCCGATGCTTTACTCCAGGTTTATTGTATACCTTGGACCTTCTTTTTGACGATGAAACACAGAAATTGCACAGGAATTAAATACAAAAGGCACAATGCCGTCTTAAGGACAAGAAGACAGACTCTTCTTACTGACTATGGTTTGAACCATTCGTGTGCCACTAGCTACAGATTCCGATCCTTCACTTGAGGTTTACTGTATCCCTCTGACCTTCGTATTGACGATGAAACTCTGAAATTGCATCGGAATGGAATACAAAAGGCACAATGCCGACTTAAGTACAAGAAGACCGACTTTTCTTACTGTCTATGTTTTGAACCATTCCATTGACACTAGTTATAGATTCCGATGCTTCACTCGAGGTTTACTGTATCCCTTGGACCTTGTTATTCACGATGAAACAGAGAAATTGCATCGGAATTAAATAGAAAAGGCACAATGCCGACTTAAGTACAAGAAGACTGACTCTTCTTACTGACTATGTTTTGAACCATTCCTGTGACACTAGGTATAGATTCCGATGCTTCAGTTCAGGTTTACTGAATCCCTCTGACCTTCTTATTGACGATGAAACACAGAAATCGCATCGGAATTGAATACAAAAGGCACAATGCCGACTTAAGCATAAGAACACTGACTCTTTCCACTGACTATGTTTTGAACCATTCCTGTGACACTAGTTATAGATTCGGATGCTTCACATCAGATTTACTGTATCCCTCTGACCTTCTTATTGACGTTGAAACACAGAAATTGCATCGGAATTAAATAGAAATGGCACAACGCCGACTTAAGAACAAGACGACTGACTTTTCTTACTGTCTATATTTTGAACCATTCCTGTGACACTAGTTATAGATTCCGATGCTTCACTTCAGGTTTACTGTATCCCTAGGACCTTCTTATTGACGATGAAACATAGAAATTGCATCGGAATTAAATATAAAAGGCACAATGCCGACTTAAGGACAAGAAGACTGACTCTTCTTACTGACTATGTTTAGAATTATTCCTGTGACACTAGCTATTGTTTCCGATGGTTCCCTTCATGTTTACTGTATCCCTCTGACCTTCTTTTTGACGATGAAACACAGAAATTGCATCGGAATTAAATACAAAAGGCACAATGCCGACTTAAGTACAAGAAGACAGTCTTCTTACTGTCTATGTTTTGAACCATTCCATTGACACTAGTTATAGATTCCAATGCTTCACTCCAGGTTTACTGTATCCCTTGGACCTTGTTATTGACGATGAAACACAGAAATTGCATCGGAATTAAATAGAAAAGGCACAATGCCGACTTAAGTACAAGAAGACTGACTCTTCTTACTGACTATGCTTTGAACCATTCCTGTGACACTAGTTATAGATTCCGATGCTTCACTTCAGGTTTACTGTATCCCATGGACCTTCTTATTGACGATGAAACACAGAAATTGCATTGGAATTAAATCCAAAAGGCAAAATGCTGACTTAAGTACACGAAGACTGACTCTTCTTACTGTCTATGTTTTGAACCATTCCTGTGACACTAGTTATAGGTTCCGATGCTACACTCCAGGTATACTCTATCTCTTGGACCTTCTTATTGAAGATGAAACACAGAAATTGCATCGGAATTAAATACAAAAGGCACAATGCCGACTTAAGAATAAGAAAACTGACTCTTCTTACTGTCTATATTTTGAACCATTCCATTGACACTAGTTATAGATTCCGATGCTTCACTCCAGGTTTACTGTATCCCTTGGACTTTGTTATTGACGATGAAACACAGAAATTGCATCGGAATTAAATAGAAAAGGCACAATGCCGACTTAAGTACAAGATGACTGACTCTTCTTACTGTGTATGTTTTGAACCATTCCATTGACACTAGTTATAGATTCCGATGCTTCACTCCAGGTTTACTGTAGCCCTTGGACCTTCTTATTGACGATGAAACACAGAAATTGCATCGGAATTAAATAGAAAAGGCACAATGCCGACTTAAGTACAAGAAGACTGACTCTTCTTACTGACTATGTTTTGAACCATTCCTGTGACACTAGTTATAGATTCCGATGCTTCACTTCAGGTTTACTGTATCCCTTAGACCTTCTTATTGACGATGAAACACAGAAATTGCATCGGAATTAAATACAAAAGGCACAATGCCGACAGAAGTGCATGCCGACCGACTCTTCTTACTGTCTATGTTTGACCCATTCCTGTGACACTAGTTTTAGATTCCGATGCTTTACTCCAGGTTTATTGTATACCTTGGACCTTCTTTTTGACGATGAAACACAGAAATTGCACAGGAATTAAATACAAAAGGCACAATGCCGTCTTAAGGACAAGAAGACAGACTCTTCTTACTGACTATGGTTTGAACCATTCGTGTGCCACTAGCTACAGATTCCGATCCTTCACTTGAGGTTTACTGTATCCCTCTGACCTTCGTATTGACGATGAAACTCTGAAATTGCATCGGAATGGAATACAAAAGGCACAATGCCGACTTAAGTACAAGAAGACCGACTTTTCTTACTGTCTATGTTTTGAACCATTCCATTGACACTAGTTATAGATTCCGATGCTTCACTCGAGGTTTACTGTATCCCTTGGACCTTGTTATTCACGATGAAACAGAGAAATTGCATCGGAATTAAATAGAAAAGGCACAATGCCGACTTAAGTACAAGAAGACTGACTCTTCTTACTGACTATGTTTTGAACCATTCCTGTGACACTAGGTATAGATTCCGATGCTTCAGTTCAGGTTTACTGAATCCCTCTGACCTTCTTATTGACGATGAAACACAGAAATCGCATCGGAATTGAATACAAAAGGCACAATGCCGACTTAAGCATAAGAACACTGACTCTTTCCACTGACTATGTTTTGAACCATTCCTGTGACACTAGTTATAGATTCGGATGCTTCACATCAGATTTACTGTATCCCTCTGACCTTCTTATTGACGTTGAAACACAGAAATTGCATCGGAATTAAATAGAAATGGCACAACGCCGACTTAAGAACAAGACGACTGACTTTTCTTACTGTCTATATTTTGAACCATTCCTGTGACACTAGTTATAGATTCCGATGCTTCACTTCAGGTTTACTGTATCCCTAGGACCTTCTTATTGACGATGAAACATAGAAATTGCATCGGAATTAAATATAAAAGGCACAATGCCGACTTAAGGACAAGAAGACTGACTCTTCTTACTGACTATGTTTAGAATTATTCCTGTGACACTAGCTATTGTTTCCGATGGTTCCCTTCATGTTTACTGTATCCCTCTGACCTTCTTTTTGACGATGAAACACAGAAATTGCATCGGAATTAAATACAAAAGGCACAATGCCGACTTAAGTACAAGAAGACAGTCTTCTTACTGTCTATGTTTTGAACCATTCCATTGACACTAGTTATAGATTCCAATGCTTCACTCCAGGTTTACTGTATCCCTTGGACCTTGTTATTGACGATGAAACACAGAAATTGCATCGGAATTAAATAGAAAAGGCACAATGCCGACTTAAGTACAAGAAGACTGACTCTTCTTACTGACTATGCTTTGAACCATTCCTGTGACACTAGTTATAGATTCCGATGCTTCACTTCAGGTTTACTGTATCCCTTGGACCTTCTTATTGACGATGAAACACAGAAATTGCATTGGAATTAAATCCAAAAGGCAAAATGCTGACTTAAGTACACGAAGACTGACTCTTCTTACTGTCTATGTTTTGAACCATTCCTGTGACACTAGTTATAGGTTCCGATGCTACACTCCAGGTATACTCTATCTCTTGGACCTTCTTATTGACGATGAAGCACATCAATTGCATCGGAATAAAATACAAAAGGCACAATGCCGACTTAAGAATAAGAAAACTGACTCTTCTTACTGTCTATATTTTGAACCATTCCATTGACACTAGTTATAGATTCCGATGGTTCACTCCAGGTTTACTGTATCCCTTGGACTTTGTTATTGACGATGAAACACAGAAATTGCATCGGAATTAAATAGAAAAGGCACAATGCCGACTTAAGTACAAGATGACTGACTCTTCTTACTGTCTATGTTTTGAACCATTCCATTGACACTAGTTATAGATTCCGATGCTTCACTCCAGGTTTACTGTATCCCTTGGACCTTCTTATTGACGATGAAACACAGAAATTGCATCGTAATTAAATACAAAAGGCACAATGCCGACTTATGTACTAGAAGACTGACTCTTCTTACTGACTATGTTTTGAACCATTCCTGTGACACTAGTTATAGATTCCGATGCTTCACCTCAGGTTTACTGTATCCCTTGGACCTTCTTATTGACGATGAAACGCAGAAACTGCATCGGAATTAAATAGAAAAGGCACAATGCCGTCCTTAAGGACAAGAAGACTGACTCTTCTTACTGACTTTGTTTTGAATCATTCCTGTGACACTAGTTATAGATTTCGATGCTTCACTTCTTGTTTATTGCATCCATCTGACCTCCTTATTGACGTTAAAACACAGAAATTGCATCGGAATTAAAACCTAAAGGCAAAATGCCGACTTAAGTACACGAAGAGAGACTCTTCTTACTCTCTATGTTTTGAACCATTCCTGTGACACTAGTTATAGATTCCGATGCTTCACTTCAGGTTTACTGTATCCCTTAGACCTTCTTATTGACGATGAAACACAGAAAATGCACCGGAATTAGATACAAAAGGCACAATTCCGACAGAAGTGCATGCAGACCGACCCTTCTTACTGACTATGTTTTGAACCATTCCTGTGACACTAGTTATAGATTCCGATGCTCACTTCAGGTTTACTGTATCCCTCTGACCATCTTAATCACGATAAAACACAGAAATTGCTTCGGAATTAAATAGAAAAAGCACAATGCCGACTTAAGTACAAGAACACTGACTCTTTTTACTGACTGTATTTTGAACCATTCCTGTGACACTGGTTATCGATTCCGATGCTCACTTTAGGTATACTGTATCCCTCTGACTTTCTTATTGACGATGAAACACAGAAATTGCACCGGAATTAAATACAAAAGGCACAATGCCGACTTAAGTACATGAAGACCGACTCTTCCTACTGACTATGTTGTGAACCATTCCTGTGACACTAGTTATAGATTCCAATGCTTCACTCCAGGTTTACTATATCCCTTGGACCTTCTTATTGACGATGAAACACAGATATTGCATCGGAATTAAACACAAAAGGCACAATGTCGACTTAAGTACAAAAAGGCTGACTCTTCTTACTGACTATGTTTTGAACCATTCCTGTGACACTAGCTATAGATTCCGATGCTCACTTCAGGTTTACTGTATAACTCTGACGTTCTTATTGACGATGAAACACAGAAATTGCATCGGAATTAAATAAAAAAGGCACAATGCCGACTTAAGTACAAGAACACTGACTCTTTTTACTGACTATGTTTTGAACCATTCCTGTGACACTAGTTATAGATTCCAATGCTTCACTCCAGGTTTACTGTATCCCTTGGACCTTCTTATTGACGATGAAACACAGAAATTGCATCGGAATTAAATACAAAAGGCACAATGCCAACTTAAGTACATGAAGACCGACTCTTCTTAGTGACTATGATTTGAACCATTCCTGTGACACTAGTTATAGATTCCGATGCATCACTTGAGGTTTACTATATCCCTTGGACCTTCTTATTGACGATGAAACATAGAAATTGCATCGGAATTCAATACAACAGGCACAATGCCGACTTAAGTACAAGACGACTGGTTTTTGTTACTGTCTATATTTTGAACCATTCCTGTGACACTAGTTATAGATTCCGATGCTTCACTCCAGGTTTACTGTATCCCTTGGACCTTCTTATTGAAGATGAAACACAGAAATTGCATCGGAATTAAATACAAAAGGCACAATGCCGACTTAAGTACAAGAGGACTGACTCTTCCTACTGTCTATGTTTTGAACCATTCCTGTGACACTAGTTATAGATTCCGATGCTTCACTCCAGGTTTACTGTATCCCTTTGACCTTCTTATTGACGATGAAACACAGAAATTGCATCGGAATTAAATCCAAAAGGCAAAATGCCGGCTTAAGTACACGAAGAGAGACTCTTCTTACTCTCTATGTTTTGAACCATTCCTGTGACACTAGTTATTGATTCCGATGCTACACTCCAGGTATACTGTATCCCTTGGACCTTCTTATTGACGATGAAGCACATCAATTGCATCGGAATTAAATACAAAAGGCACAATGCCGACTTAAGTATAAGAAAACTGACTCTTCTTACTGTCTATATTTTGAACCATTCCATTGACACTAGTTGTAGATTCCGATGCTTCACTCCAGGTTTACTGTATCCCTTGGACTTTGTTATTGACGATGAAACACAGAAATTGCATCGGAATTAAATAGAAAAGGCACAATGCCGACTTAAGTACAAGATGACTGACTCTTCTTACTTTCTATGTTTTGAACCATTCCATTGACACTAGTTACAGATTCCGATGCTTCACTCCAGGTTTACTGTATCCCTTGGACCTTCTTATTGACGATGAAACACAGAAATTGCATCGTAATTAAATACAAAAGGCACAATGCCGACTTATGTACAAGAAGACTGACTCTTCTTACTGACTATGTTTTGAACCATTCCTGTGACACTAGTTATAGATTCCGATGCTTCACCTCAGGTTTACTGTATCCCTTGGACCTTCTTATTGACGATGAAACACAGAAACTGCATCGGAATTAAATAGAAAAGGCACAATGCCGACTTAAGGACAAGAAGACTGACTCTTCTTACTGACTTTGTTTTGAATCATTTCTGTGACACTAGTTATAGATTTCGATGCTTCACTTCTTGTTTATTGCATCAATCTGACCTTCTTATTGACGTTAAAACACAGAAATTGCATCGGAATTAAATCCTAAAGGCAAAATGCCGACTTAAGTACACGAAGACTGACTCTGCTTACTGTCTATGTTTTGAACCATTCCTGTGACACTAGTTATAGATTCCGATGCTACACTCCAGGTTTACTGTATCCCTTGGACCTTCTTATTGACGATGAAACACAGAAATTGCATCGGAATTAAAAACAAAAGGCACAAGGCCGACTTAACGACAAGAAGACTGACTCTTCTTACTGACTTTGCTTTGAACCATTCATGTGACACTAGTTATAGATTCCGATGCTTCACTCCAGGTTTACTGTATCCCTTGGACCTTCTTATTGAAGATGAAACACAGAAATTGCATCGGAATTAAATCCTAAAGGCAAAATGCCGACTTAAGTACACGAAGACTGACTCTGCTTACTGTCTATGTTTTGAACCATTCCTGTGACACTAGTTATAGATTTCGATGCTACACTCCAGGTTTACTGTATCCCTTGGACCTTCTTATTGACGATGAAACACAGAAAATGCACCGGAATTAAATACAAAAGGCACAATGCCGACTTAAGTACAAGAACACTGACTCTTTTTAGTGACTATGTTTTGAACCATTCCTGTGACACTAGTTATAGATTCGGATGCTTCACATCAGATTTACTGTATCCCTCTGACCTTCTTATTGACGTTGAAACACAGAAATTGCATCGGAATTAAATAGAAATGGCACAACGCCGACTTAAGTACAAGACGACTGACTTTTCTTACTGTCTATATTTTGAACCATTCCTGTGACACTAGTTATAGATTCCGATGCTTCACTTCAGGTTTACTGTATCCCTAGGACCTTCTTATTGACGATGAAACATAGAAATTGCATCGGAATTAAATATAAAAGGCACAATGCCGACTTAAGGACAAGAAGACTGACTCTTCTTACTGACTATGTTTAGAATTATTCCTGTGACACTAGCTACTGTTTCCGATGGTTCCCTTCATGTTTGCTGTATCCCTCTGACCTTCTTTTTCACGATGAAACACAGAAATTGCATCGGAATTAAATACAAAAGGCACAATGCCGACTTAAGTACAAGAAGACAGAGTCTTCTTACTGTCTATGTTTTGAACCATTCCATTGACACTAGTTATAGATTCCAATGCTTCACTCCAGGTTTACTGTATCCCTTGGACCTTGTTATTGACGATGAAACACAGAAATTGCATCGGAATTAAATAGAAAAGGCACAATGCCGACTTAAGTACAAGAAGACTGACTCTTCTTACTGACTATGCTTTGAACCATTCCTGTGACACTAGTTATAGATTCCGATGCTTCACTTCAGGTTTACTGTATCCCTTGGACCTTCTTATTGACGATGAAACACAGAAATTGCAATGGAATTAAATCCAAAAGGCAAAATGCTGACTTAAGTACACGAAGACTGACTCTTCTTACTGTCTATGTTTTGAACCATTCCTGTGACACTAGTTATAGGTTCCGATGCTACACTCCAGGTATACTCTATCTCTTGGACCTTCTTATTGAAGATGAAACACAGAAATTGCATCGGAATTAAACACAAAAGGCACAATGCCGACTTAAGGACAAGAAGACTGACTCTTCTTACTGACTTTGTTTTGAACCATTTCTGTGACACTAGTTATAGATTCCGTTGCTTCACCTCAAGTTTACTGTATCCCTTGGACCTTCTTATTGACGATGAAACACAGAAATTGCATCGGAATTAAATACAAAAGGCACAATGCCGACTTAAGTACATGAAGACCGACTCTTCTTACTGACTATGTTTTGAACCATTCCTGTGACACTAGTTATAGATTCCGATACTTCACTTGAGGTTACTGTATCCCTTGGACCTTCTTATTGACGATGAAACACAGAAATTGCATCGGAATTACATACAAAAGGCACAAATCCGACTTAAGGACAAGTATACGGACTCTTCATACTGACTATGCTTTGAACCATTCCTGAGACACTAGCTATAGATTCCGATGCTTCACTTCAGGTTTACTGTATCCCTCCGACCTACTAATTGACGATGAAACACAGAAATTGCATCGGAATTAAATACAAAAGGCACAATGCTGACTTAAGTACAAGAAGACTGACTCATCTTACTGTCTATGTTTTGAACCATTCCATTGACACTAGTTATAGATTCCGATGCTTCACTTCAGGTTTACTGTATCCCTTGGACCTTGTTATTGACGATGAAACACAGAAATTGCATCGGAATTAAATAGAAAAGGCACAATACAGACATAAGTAAAAGAAGACTGACTCTTCTTACTGACTATGTTTTGAACCATACCTGTGACACTAGTTATAGATTCCGTTGCTTCACCTCAGGTTTACTGTATCCCTTGGGCCTTCTTATTGACGATGAAACACAGAAATTGCATGGGAATGAAATACAAAACGCAAAATGCAGACTTTAGTACACGAAGACTGACTCTTCTTACTGTCTATGTTTAGAACCATTCCTGTGACACTAGTCATAGATTCCGATGCTTCACTTCTGGTTTACTGTATCACTTGGACCTTCTTATTGACAGTGAAACACAGAAATTGCATCGGAATTCAATACAAAAGGCACAATGCCGACTTAAGGACAAGAAGACTGACTCTTCTTACTGACTTTGCTTTGAACCATTCCTGTGACACTAGTTATAGATTTCGATGCTTCACTTCAGGTTAATTGTATCCCTCTGACCTTCTTATTGACGATGAAACACAGAAATTGCATTGGAATTAAATAGAAAAGGCACAATGTCGACTTAAGTACAAGAAGACTGACTCTTCTTACTGTCTATGCTTTGAACCATTCCTGTGACACTAGTTACAGATTCCGATGCCTCACTCCAGGTTTACTGCATCCCATGGACATTCTTATTGACGATGAAACTCAGATATTGCATGGGAATTAAATAGAAAATGCACAATGGCGACTTAAATACAAGAAGACTGACTCTTCTTACTGACTATGTTTTGAACCATTCCTGTGACACTAGTTATAGATTCCGATGCTTCACTTCAGGTTTACTGTATACCTATTGACGATGAAACACAGAAATTGCATTGGAATTAAATACAAAAGGCACAATGCCTACTTCAGGACAAGAAGACTGACTCTTCTTACTGACTTTGCTATGAACCACTCCTGTGACACTAGTTATAGATTTCGATGCTTCACTTCAGGTTTATTGTATCCCTCTGACCTTCTTATTGACGATGAAACACAGAAATTGCATCGGAATTAAATAGAAAAGCCACAATGTCGACTTAAGTACAAGAAGACTGACTCCTTTTACTGTCTATATTTTGAACCATTCCTGTGGCACTAGTTATAGATTCCGATGCTTCACTAAAGGTTTATTGTAACCCTTGGACCTTCTTATTGACGATGAAACACAGAAATTGCATCGGAATTAAATACAAAAGGCACAATGCCGACTTAAGGAAAAGAAGACTGACTCTTCTTACTGACTATGTTTTGAACCATTCCTGTGACACCAGCTATTGATTCCAATGCTTCACTTGAGGTTTACTGTATCCCTCCGACCTTCGTATTGACGATGAAACAGTGAAATGCCATCGGAATGCAATACAAAAGGCACAATGCTGAATTAAGTACACGAAGACTGACTCTTCTAACTGTCTATGTTTGAACCATTCCTGGGACACTAGTCATAGATTCCGATGCTTGACTTCATGTTTACTGTATCACTTAGACCTTCTTATTGACGATGAATCACAGAAATTGCATCGGAATTAAATACTAAAGGCACAATGCCGACTTAAGGACTAGAAGACAGACTCTTCTTACTGACTTTGTTTTGAACCATTCCTGTGACACTAGTTATAGATTTCGATGCTTCACTTCTTGTTAATTGCATCCATCTGACCTTCTTATTGACGATAAAACACAGAAATTGCGTCGGAATTAAATCCGAAAGGCAAAATGCCGACTTAAGTACACGAAGACTGACTCTGCTTACTGTCTATGTTTTGAACCATTCCTGTGACACTAGTTATAGATTCCGATGCTACACTCCAGGTTTACTGTATCCCTTGGACCTTCTTATTACCGATGAAACACAGAAATTGCATCGGAATTAAATACAAAAGGCACAATGCCGACCTAACGACAAGAAGACTGACTCTTCTTACTGACATCGCTTTGAACCATTCATGTGACACTAGTTATAGATTCCGATGCGTCACTTCAGGTTTACTGTATCCCTTAGACCTTCTTGTTGACGATGAAACACAGAAATTGTATCGGAATTAAATACAAAAGGCACAATGCCGTCTTAATAACAAGAAGACTGACTCTTATTACTATCTATGTTTCACCCATTCCTGTGACACTAGTTTTAGATTCCGATGCTTCACTCCAGGTTTACTGTATCCCTTGGACCTTCTTTTTGACGATGAAACACAGAAACTGCATCGGAATTAAATAGAAAATGCACAATGCCGACTTATGCACAAGAAGACTGACTCTTCTTACGGACTATGTTTTGAACCATTCCTGTGACACTAGTTATAGATTCCGATGCATCACTCCAGGTTTACTGTATCCCTTGAACCTTCTTATTGACGATGAAACACAGAAATTGCATCGAAATTAAATACAAAAAGCACAATGCCGACTTAAGGACAAGAAGACTGACTCTTCTTACTGACTATGTTTTGAACCATTCCTATGATACTAGTTATAGATTTCGATGCTTCACTTCTTGTTTATTGCATCCATCTGACCTTCTTATTGACGATAAAACACAGAAATTGCATCGGAATTAAATCCGAAAGGCAAAATGCCGACTTAAGTACACGAAAACTGACTCTGCTCACTGTCTATGTTTTGAACCATTCCTGTGACACTAGTTATAGATTCCGATGCTACACTCCAGGTTTACTGTATCCCTTGGACCTTCTTATTGACGATGAAACACAGAAATTGCATCGGAATTAAATACAAAAGGCACAATGCCGACTTAACGACAAGAAGACTGACTCTTCTTACTGACTTTGCTTTGAACCATTCATGTGACACTAGTTACAGATTCCGATGCTTCACTTCAGGTTTACTGTATCCCTTAGACCTTCTTATTGACGATGAAACACAGAAATTGCATCGGAATTAAATACAAAAGGCACAATGCCGACTGAAGTACATGCAGACCGACTCTTCTTACTGACTATACTTTGAACCATTCCTGTGACACTAGTTATAGATTCCGATGCTACACTCCAGGTTTACTGTATCCGTGGACCTTCTTATTGACGATGAAACACAGAAATTGCATCGGAATTAAATACAAAAGGCACAATGCCGACTTAAGTACAAGAAGACTGACTCTTCTTACTGTCTATGTTTGACCCATTCCTGTGACACTAGTTTTAGATTCCGATGCTTCACTCCTGGTTTACTGTATACCTTGGACCTTCTTTTTGACGATGAAACACAGAAATTGCATAGGAATTACATACAAAAGGCACAATGCCGTCTTAAGGACAAGAAGACTGACTCATCTTACTGACTATGTTTTGAACCATTCCTGTGACACTAGCTATAGATTCCGATGCTTCACTTGAGGTTTACTGTATCCCTCCGACCTTCGTATTGACGATGAATCACTGAAATTGCATCGGAATGCAATACAAAAGGCACAATGCCGACTTAAGTACAAGAAGACCGACTTTTCTTACTGTCTATGCTTTGAACCATTCCATTGACACTAGTTATAGATTCCGATGCTTCACTCCAGGTTTACTGTATCCCTTGGACCTTGTTATTCACGATGAAACACAGAAATTTCATCGGAATTAAATAGCAAAGGCACAATGCCGACTTAAGTACAAGAAGACCGACTCTTCTTACTGACTATGTTTTGAACCATTCCTGTGACACTAGTTATAGATTCCGATGCTACACTCCAGGTTTACTGTATCCGTGGACCTTCTTATTGACGATGAAACAAAGAAATTGCATCGGAATTAAATACAAAAGGCACAATGCCGACTTAAGCAAAAGAACACAGACTCTTTCTACTGACTATGTTTTGAACAGTTCCTGTGACACTAGTTGTAGATTTGATGCTCACTTTAGGTTTACTGTATCCCTCTGACCTTCTTATTGACGATGAAACACAGAAATTGCACCGGAATTAAATACAAAAGGCACAATGCCGACTTAAGTACAAGAACACTGACTCTTCTTACTGACTATGTTTTGAACCATTCCTGTGACACTAGCTATAGATTCCGATGCTTCACTAGAGGTTTACTGTATCCCTCCGACCTTCGTATTGACGATGAAACACTGAAATTGCATCGGAATGCAATACAAAAGGCACAATGCCGACTTAAGTACAAGAAGACCGACTTTTCTTACTGTCTATGCTTTGAACCATTCCATTGACACTAGTTATAGATTCCGATGCTTCACTCCAGGTTTACTGTATCCCTGCGACCTTGTTATTCACGATGAAACACAGAAATTGCATCGCAATTAAATAGCAAAGGCACAATGCCGACTTAAGTACAAGAAGACCGACTCTTCTTACTGACTATGTTTTGAACCATTCCTGTGACACTAGTTATAGATTCCGATGCTACACTCCAGGTTTACTGTATCGTGGACCTTCTTATTGACGATGAAACAAAGAAATTGCATCGGAATTAAATACAAAAGGCACAATGCCGACTTAAGCAAAAGAACACAGACTCTTTCTACTGACTATGTTTTGAACCATTCCTGTGACACTAGTTATAGATTTGATGCTCACTTTAGGTTTACTGTATCCCTCTGAGCTTCTTATTGACGATGAAACACAGAAATTGCACCGGAATTAAATACAAAAGGCACAATGCCGACTTAAGTACAAGACGACTGACTCTTCTTACTGTCTATGTTTGACCCATTCCTGTGACACTAGTTTTAGATTCCGATGCTTCACTCCTGGTTTACTGTATACCTTGGACCTTCTTTTTGACGATGAAACACAGAAATTGCATAGGAATTACATACAAAAGGCACAATGCCGTCTTAAGGACAAGAAGACTGACTCTTCTTACTGACTATGTTTTGAACCATTCCTGTGACACTAGCTATAGATTCCGATGCTTCACTTGAGGTTTACTGTATCCCTCCGACCTTCGTATTGACGATGAAACACTGAAATTGCATCGGAATGCAATACAAAAGGCACAATGCCGACTTAAGTACAAGAAGACCGACTTTTCTTACTGTCTATGCTTGGAACCATTCCATTGACACTAGTTATAGATTCCGATGCTTCACTCCAGGTTTACTGTATCCCTTGGACCTTGTTATTCACGATGAAACACAGAAATTGCATCGAAATTAAATAGCAAAGGCACAATGCCGACTTAAGTACAAGAAGACCGACTCTTCTTACTGACTATGTTTTGAACCATTCCTGTGACACTAGTTATAGATTCCGATGCTACACTCCAGGTTTACTGTATCCGTGGACCTTCTTATTGACGATGAAACAAAGAAATTGCATCGGAATTAACTACAAAAGGCACAATGCCGACTTAAGCAAAAGAAAACAGACTCTTTCTACTGACTATGTTTTGAACCATTCCTATGACTCTAGTTATAGATTTGATGCTCACTTTTGGTTTACTGTATCCCTCTGACCTTCTTATTGACGATGAAACACAGAAATTGCACCGGAATTAAATACAAAAGGCACAATGCCGACTTAAGTACAAGAACACTGACTCTTTTTAGTGACTATGTTTTGAATCATTCCTGTGACACTAGTTATAGATTCGGATGCTTCACTTCAGGTTTACTGTATCCCTCTGACCTTCTTTTTGACGATGAAACACAGAAGATCCATCGGAATTAAATACAAAAGGCACAATGCCGACTTAAGTACAAGAAGACAGACTCTTCTTACTGTCTATGTTTTGAACCATTCAATTGACACTAGTTATAGATTCCAATGCTTCACTCCAGGTTTACTGTATCCCTTGGACCTTGTTATTGACGATGAAACACAGAAATTGCATCGGAATTAAATAGAAAAGGCACAATGCCGACTTCAGTACAAGAAGACTCACTCTTCTTACTGACTATGCTTTGAACCATTCCTGTGACACTAGTTATAGATTCCGATGCTTCACTTCAGGTTTACTGTATCCCTTGGACCTTCTTATTGACGATGAAACACAGAAATTGCATTGGAATTAAATCCAAAAGGCAAAATGCCGACTTAAGTACACGAAGACTGACTCTTCTTTCTGTCTATATTTGAACAATTCCTGTGACACTAGTTATAGATTCCGATGCTACACTCCAGGTATAATGTATCCCTTGGACCTTCTTATTGAAGATGAAACACAGAAATTGCATCGGAATTAAATACAAAAGGCACAATGCTGACGTAAGTACAAGAAGACTGACTCTTCTTACTGACTTTGTTTTGAACCATTCCTGTGACACTAGTTATAGATTCCGATGCTTCACTTCAGGTATACTGTATCCCTTGGACCTTCTTATTGTCGATGAAACACAGAAATTGCATCGGAATTAAATACAAAAGGCACAATGCCGACTTAAGTGCATGAAGACCGACTCTTCTTGCTGACTATGTTTTGAACCATTCCTGTGGCACTAGTTATTGATTCCGATGCTTCACTTGAGGTTACTGTATCCCTTGGACCTTCTTATTGACGATGAAACACAGAAATTGCATAGGAATTAAATACAAAAGGCACAAATCCGACTTAAGGACAAGAATACGGACTCTTCATACTGACTATGCTTTGAACCATTCCTGAGACACTAGCTATAGATTCCGATGCTTCACTTCAGGTTTACTGTATCCCTCTGACCTACTTATTGACGATGTAACACAGAAATTGCATCTTAATTAAATACAAAAGGCACATTGCTGACTTAAGTACAAGAAGACTGACTCATCTTACTGTCTATGTTTTGAACCATTCCATTGACACTAGTTATAGATTCCGATGCTTCACACCAGGTTTACTGTATCCCTTGGAACTTGTTATTGACGATGAAACACAGAAATTGCATCGGAATTAAATAGAAAAGGCACAATACAGACATAAGTACAAGAAGACTGACTCTTCTTACTGACTATGTTTTGAACCATACCTGTGACACTAGTTATAGATTCCGATGCTTCACCTCAGGTTTGCTGTATCCCTTTGGACCTTCTTATTGACGATGAAACACAGAAATTGCATCGGAATTAAATACAAAACGCAAAATGCAGACTTTAGTACACGAAGACTGACTCTTCTTACTGTCTATGTTTTGAACCATTCCTGTGAAACTAGTCATAGATTCCGATGCTTCACTTCAGGTTTACTGTATCACTTGGACCTTCTTATTGACAGTGAAACACAGAAATTGCATCGGAATTCAATACAAAAGGCACAACGCCGACTTAAGGACAAGAAGACTGACTCTTCCTACTGACTTTGCTTTGAACCATTACTGTGACACTAGTTATAGATTTCGATGCTTCACTTCAGGTTTATTGTATCCCTCTGACCTTCTTGTTGACGAAGAAACACAGAAATTGCATCGGAATTAAATAGAAAAGGCACAATGTCGTCTTAAGTACAAGAAGACTGACTCTTCCTACTGTCTATGCTTTGAACCATTCCTGTGACACTAGTTATAGATTCCGATGCCTCACTTCAGGTTTACTGTATCCCATGGACCATCTTATTGACGATGAAACTCAGATATTGCATCGGAATTAAATAGAAAATGCACAATGGCGACTTAAGTACAAGAAGACTGACTCTTCTTACTGACTATGTTTTGAACCATTCCTGTGACACTAGTTATAGATTCCGATGCTTTACTTCAGGTTTACTGTATACCTATTGACGATGAAACACAGAAATTGCATTGGAATTAAATACAAAAGGCACAATGCCGACTTAAGTACAAGAAGACTGACTCATCCTACTGTCTATGTTTAGAACCATTCCTGTGACACTAGTTTTGGATTCAGATGCTTCACTTCAGGTTTACTGTATCCCTCTTACCTTCTTATTGAAGATGAAACACAGAAATTGCGTCGGAATTAAATACAAAAGGCACAATGCCGACTTAAGTAAAAGAACACTGACTCTTCATACTTTCTATGTTTTTAACCATTCCTGTGACACTAGTTATAGATTCCGATGCATCACTTCAGGTTTACTGTTTCCCTCTGTCCTTAATGCCGATGAAACACAGAAATTGCATCGGAATTAAATACAAAAGGCACAATGCTGACGTAAGTACAAGAAGACTGACTCTTCTTACTGACTTTGTTTTGAACCATTCCTGTGACACTAGTTATAGATTCCGATGCTTCACTTCAGGTATACTGTATCCCTTGGACCTTCTTATTGTCGATGAAACACAGAAATTGCATCGGAATTAAATACAAAAGGCACAATGCCGACTTAAGTGCATGAAGACCGACTCTTCTTGCTGACTATGTTTTGAACCATTCCTGTGGCACTAGTTATTGATTCCGATGCTTCACTTGAGGTTACTGTATCCCTTGGACCTTCTTATTGACGATGAAACACAGAAATTGCATAGGAATTAAATACAAAAGGCACAAATCCGACTTAAGGACAAGAATACGGACTCTTCATACTGACTATGCTTTGAACCATTCCTGAGACACTAGCTATAGATTCCGATGCTTCACTTCAGGTTTACTGTATCCCTCTGACCTACTTATTGACGATGTAACACAGAAATTGCATCTTAATTAAATACAAAAGGCACATTGCTGACTTAAGTACAAGAAGACTGACTCATCTTACTGTCTATGTTTTGAACCATTCCATTGACACTAGTTATAGATTCCGATGCTTCACACCAGGTTTACTGTATCCCTTGGAACTTGTTATTGACGATGAAACACAGAAATTGCATCGGAATTAAATAGAAAAGGCACAATACAGACATAAGTACAAGAAGACTGACTCTTCTTACTGACTATGTTTTGAACCATACCTGTGACACTAGTTATAGATTCCGATGCTTCACCTCAGGTTTGCTGTATCCCTTTGGACCTTCTTATTGACGATGAAACACAGAAATTGCATCGGAATTAAATACAAAACGCAAAATGCAGACTTTAGTACACGAAGACTGACTCTTCTTACTGTCTATGTTTTGAACCATTCCTGTGAAACTAGTCATAGATTCCGATGCTTCACTTCAGGTTTACTGTATCACTTGGACCTTCTTATTGACAGTGAAACACAGAAATTGCATCGGAATTCAATACAAAAGGCACAACGCCGACTTAAGGACAAGAAGACTGACTCTTCCTACTGACTTTGCTTTGAACCATTACTGTGACACTAGTTATAGATTTCGATGCTTCACTTCAGGTTTATTGTATCCCTCTGACCTTCTTGTTGACGAAGAAACACAGAAATTGCATCGGAATTAAATAGAAAAGGCACAATGTCGTCTTAAGTACAAGAAGACTGACTCTTCCTACTGTCTATGCTTTGAACCATTCCTGTGACACTAGTTATAGATTCCGATGCCTCACTTCAGGTTTACTGTATCCCATGGACCATCTTATTGACGATGAAACTCAGATATTGCATCGGAATTAAATAGAAAATGCACAATGGCGACTTAAGTACAAGAAGACTGACTCTTCTTACTGACTATGTTTTGAACCATTCCTGTGACACTAGTTATAGATTCCGATGCTTTACTTCAGGTTTACTGTATACCTATTGACGATGAAACACAAAAATTGCATTGGAATTAAATACAAAAGGCACAATGCCGACTTAAGTACAAGAAGACTGACTCATCCTACTGTCTATGTTTAGAACCATTCCTGTGACACTAGTTTTGGATTCAGATGCTTCACTTCAGGTTTACTGTATCCCTCTTACCTTCTTATTGAAGATGAAACACAGAAATTGCGTCGGAATTAAATACAAAAGGCACAATGCCGACTTAAGTAAAAGAACACTGACTCTTCATACTTTCTATGTTTTTAACCATTCCTGTGACACTAGTTATAGATTCCGATGCATCACTTCAGGTTTACTGTTTCCCTCTGTCCTTAATGCCGATGAAACACAGAAATTGCATCGGAATTAAATACAAAAGGCACAATGCCGACTTAAGAACAAGAAGACTGACTCTTCTTACTGACTATGTTTTGAACCATTCCAGTGACACTAGTTATAGATTCCGATGCTTCACTCCAGGTTTACAGTATCCCTTGGACCTTCTTATTGACGATGAAACACAGAAATTGCATCGGAATTAAATACAAAAGGCACAATGCCGACTTAAGGACAAGAAGACTGACTCTTCTAACTGACTTTGTTTTGAACCATTCCTGAGACACTAGTTACAGATTCCGATGCTTCACTTCAGGTTTATTGTATCCCTCTGACCTTCTTATTGACGATGAAACACTCAAATTGCATCGGAATTAAATAGAAAGGTACAATGTGGACTTAAATTCAAGAAGACAGATTCTTCTTACTGTCTATGTTTTGAACCATTCCCGTGACACTAGTTATAGATTCCGATGCTTCACATCAGGTTTACTGTATCCCTTGGACCTCCTTATTGACGATGAAATACAGAAATTGCATCGGAATAATCCAAAAGGCACAATGCCGACTTAAGTACACGAAGACTGACTCTTCTTACTGTCTATGTTTTGAACCATTCCTGTGACACTAGTCATAGATTCCGATGCTTCACTTCGGGTATACTGTATCACTTGCACCTTCTTATTGACGATGAAACACAGAAATGGCATTGGAATTCAATACAAAAGGCACAATGCCGTCTTAAGGACAAGAAGACTGACTCTTCTTACTATCTATGCTTTGAACCATTCCTGTGACACTAGTTTTAGATTCCGATGCTTCACTTGAGGTTTACTGTATCCCTTGGACCTTCTTATTGACGATGAAACACAGAAATTGCATCGTAATTAAATACAAAAGGCACAATGCCGACTTAAGTACAAGAAGACTGACTTATCTTACTGTCTATGTTTTGAACCATTCCATTGATACTAGTTATAGATTCCGATGATTCACTACAGGTTTACTGTATCCCTTGGACCTTGTTATTGACGATGAAACACAGAAACTGCATCGGAATTAAATAGAAAATGCACAATGCCGACTTATGTACAAGAAGACTGACTCTTCTTACGGACTATGATTTGAACCATTCCTGTGACACTAGTTATAGATTCCGATGCATCACTCCAGGTTTACTGTATCCCTTGGACCTTCTTATTGACGATGAAACACAGAAATTGCATCGAAATTAAATACAAAAGGACAATGCCGACTTAAGGGCAAGAAGACTGACTCTTCTTACTGACTATGTTTTGAACCATTCCAATGACACTAGTTATAGATTTCGATGCTTCACTTCTTGTTTATTGCATCCATCTGACCATCTTATTGACGATAAAACACAGAAATTGCATCGGAATTATATCCGAAAGGCAAAATGCCGACTTAAGTACACGAAGACTGACTCTCCTTACTGTCTATGTTTTGAACCATTCCTGTGACACTAGTTATAGATTCCGATGCTACACTCTAGGTTTACTGTATCCCTTGGACCTTCTTATTGACGATGAAACACAGAAATTGCATCGGAATTAAATAAAAAAGGCACAATGCCGACTTAACGACAAGAAGACTGACTCTTCTTACTGACTTTGCTTTGAACCATTCATGTGACACTAGTCATAGATTCCGATGCTTCAATTCAGGTTTACTGTTTCCCTTTGTCCTTCTTATTGACGATGAAACACAGAAATTGCATCGGAATTAAATCCAAAAGGCAAAATGCCGACTTAAGTACGCGAAGACTGACTCTACTTACTGTCTATGTTTTGAACAATTCCTGTGACACTAGTTATAGATTCCGATGCTTCACTCCAGGTTTACTGTATCCCTTGGACCTTGTTATTCACGATGCAACTGAGAAATTGCATCGATAATAAATAGAAAAGGCACAATGCCGACTTAAGTACAAGAAGACTGACTCTTCTTACTGACTATGTTTTGAACCATTCCTGTGACACTAGTCATAGATTCCGATGCTTCAATTCAGGTTTACTGTATCCCTCTGACCTTCTTATTGACGATGAAACACAGAAATGGCATCGGAATTAAATACAAAAGGCACAATGCCGACTTAAGCACAAGAACACAGACTCTTTCTACTGACTATGTTTTGAACAAACCTGTGGCACTCGTTATAGATTTGATGCTCACTTTAGGTTTACTGTATCCCTCTGACCTTCTTATTGACGATGAAACATAGAAATTGCACCGGAATTAAATACAAAAGGCACAATGCCGACTTAAGTACAAGAACACTCACTCTTTTTAGTGACTATGTTTTGAACCATTCCCGTGACACTAGTTATAGATTCGGATGCTTCACTTCAGGTTTACTGTATCCCTCTGACCTTCTTATTGACGATGAAACACAGAAATTGCATCGGAATTAAATACAAAAGGCACAATGCCGACTTAAGGACAAGAAGACTGACTCTTCTTACTGACTTTGTTTTGAACCATTCCTGTGACACTAGTTATAGATTCCGATGCTTCACTTGAGGTTACTGTATCCCTTGGACCTTCTTATTGACGATGAAACACAGAAATTGCATCGGAATTAAACACAAAAGGCACAAATCCGACTTAAGGACAAGAATACGGACTCTTCATACTGACTATGCTTTGAACCACTCCTGAGACACTAGCTATAGATTCCGATGCTTCACTTCAGGTTTACTGTATCCCTCTGACCTACTTATTGACGATGAAACACAGAAATTGCATCTTAATTAAATACAAAAGGCACAATGCTGACTTAAGTACAAGAAGACTGACTCATCTTACTGTCTATGTTTTGAACCATTCCATTGACACTAGTTATAGATTCCGATGCTTCACACCAGGATTACTGTATCCCTTGGAACTTGTTATTGACGATGAAACACAGAAATTGCATAGGAATTAAATAGAAAAGGCACAATACAGACATAAGTACAAGAAGACTGACTCTTCTTACTGACTATGTTTTGAACCATACCTGTGACACTAGTTATAGATTCCGATGCTTCACCTCAGGTTTACTGTATCCCTTTGGACCTTCTTATTGACGATGAAACACAGAAATTGCATCGGAATTAAATACAAAACGCAAAATGCAGACTTTAGTACACGAAGACTGACTCTTCTTACTGTCTATGTTTTGAACCATTCCTGTGACACTAGTCATAGATTCCGATGCTTCACTTCAGGTTTACTGTATCACTTGGACCTTCTTATTGACAGTGAAACACAGAAATTGCATCGCAATTAAATACAAAAGGCATAATGCCGACTTAAGGACAAGAAGACTGACTCTTCTTACTGACTTTGCTTTGAACCATTCCTGTGACACTAGTTATATATTTCGATGCTTCACTTCAGGTTTATTGTATCCCTCTGACCTTCTTATTGACGAAGAAACCCAGAAATTGCATCGGAATTAAATAGAAAAGGCACAATGTCGACATAAGTACAAGAAGACTGACTCTTCCTACTGTCTATGCTTTGAACCATTCCTGTGACACTAGTTATAGATTACGATGCCTCACTCCAGATTTGCTGTATCCCATGGACCTTCTTATTGATGATGAAACTCAGATATTGCATCGGAATTAAATAGAAAATGCACAATGGCGAAATAAGTACAAGAAGACTGACTCTTCTTACTGACTATGTTTTGAACCATTCCTGTGACACTAGATATAGATTCCGATGCTTTACTTCAGGTTTACTGTATACCTATTGACGATGAAACACAGAAATTGCATTGGAATTAAATACTAAGGGCACAATGCCGACTTAAGTACAAGAAGACTGACTCATCCTTCTGTCTATGTTTAGAACCATTCCTGTGACACTAGTTTTGGGTTCCGATGCTTCACTTCAGGTTTACTGTATCCCTCTTACCTTCTTATTGAAGATGAAACACAGAAATTGCGTCGGAATTAAATACAAAAGGCACAATGCCGATTTAAGTAAAAGAACACTGACTCTACATACATTCTATGTTTTTAACCATTCCTGTGACACTAGTTATAGATTCCGATGCATCACTTCAGGTTTACGGTTTCCCTCTGTCCTTAATGCCGATGAAACACAGAAATTGCATCGGAATTAAATACAAAAGGCACAATGCCCACTTAAGACCAAGAAGACTGACTCTTCTTACTGACTATGTTTTGAACCATTCCAGTGACACTAGTTATAGATTCCGATGCTTCACTCCAGGTTTACAGTATCCCTTGGACCTTCTTATTGACGATGAAACACAGAAATGGCATCGGAATTAAATACAAAAGGCACAATGCCGACTTAAGTACAAGAAGACTGACTCTTCTTACTGACTTTGTTTTGAACCATTCCTGAGACACTAGTTATAGATTCCGATGCTTCACTTCAGGTTTATTGTATCCCTCTGACCTTCTTATTGACGATGAAACACAGAAATTGCATCGGAATTAAATAGAAAGGTACAATGTCGACTTAAGTACAAGAAGACAGATTCTTCTTACTGTCTATGTTTTGAACCATTCCAGTGACACTAGTTATAGATTCCGATGCTTCACTTCAGGTTTACTGTATCCCTTGGACCTCCTTATTGACGATGAAATACAGAAATTGCATCGGAATAATACAAAAGGCACAATGCCGACTTAAGTACACGAAGACTGACTCTTCTTACTGTCTATGTTTTGAACCATTCCTGTGACACTAGTCATAGATTCCGATGCTTCACTTCAGGTTTACTGTATCACTTGCACCTTCTTATTGACAGTGAAACACAGAAATTACACCGGATTTCAATAAAAAAGGCACAATGCCGACTTCAGGACAAGAAGACTGACTCTTCTTACTGACTTTGCTATGAAGCACTCCTGTGACATAAGTTATAGATTTCGATGCTTCACTTCATGTTTATTGTATCCCTCTGACCTTCTTATTGACGATGAAACACAGAAATTGCATCGGAATTAAATAGAAAAGGCACAATGTCGACTTAAGTACAAGAAGACTGACTCCTTTTACTGTCTATGTTTTGAACCATTCCTGTGGCACTAGTTATAGATTCTGATGCTTCACTCCAGGTTTACTGTAACCCTTGGACCTTCTTATTGACGATGAAACACAGAAATTGCATCGGAATTAAATACAAAAGGCACAAAGCCGACTTAAGGACAAGAAGACTGACTCTTCTTACTGACTATGTTTTGAACCATTCCTGTGACACTAGCTATTGATTCCAATGCTTCACTTGAGGTTTACTGTATCCCTCCGACCTTCGTATTGACGATGAAACACTGAAATTCCTTCGGAATGCAATACAAAAGGCACAATGCTGAATTAAGTACACGAAGACTGACTCTTCTAACTGTCTATGTTGGAACCATTCCTGGGACACTAGTCATAGATTCCGATGCTACACTTCATGTTTACTGTATCACTTAGACCTTCTTATTGACGATGAATCACAGATATTGCATCGGAATTAAATACAAAAGGCACAATGCCGACTTAAGGACAAGAAGACTGACTCTTCTTACTGACTTTGCTTTGAACCATTCATGTGACACTAGTTATAGGTTCCGATGCGTCACTTCAGGTTTACTGTATCACTTAGAGCTTCTTATTGACGATGAATCACAGAAATTGCATCGGAATTAAATACAAAAGGCACAATGCCGACTTAAGTACAAGAAGACTGACTCTTCTTACTGACACTGTTTTGAACCATTTCGATGCTTCACTTCTTGTTTATTGCATCCATCTGACCTTCATATTGACGATAAAACACAGAAATTGCATCGGAATTAAATCCGAAAGGCAAAATACCGACTTAAGTACACGAAGACTGACTCTGCTTACTGTCTATGTTTTGAACCATTCCTGTGACACTAGTTATAGATTCCGATGCTACACTCCAGGTTTACTGTATCCCTTGGACCTTCTTATTAACGATGAAACACAGAAATTGCATCGGAATTAAATACAAAAGGCACAATGCCGACTTAACGACAAGAAGACAGACTCTTCTTACTGACTTTGCTTTGAACCATTCATGTGACACTAGTTATAGATTCCGATGCGTCACTTCAGGTTTACTGTATCCCTTGGACCTTCTTTTTGACGATGAAACACAGAAATTGCATAGGATTTAAATACAAAAGGCACAATGCCGTCTTAAGGACAAGAACACTGACTCTTCTTACTATCTATGCTTTGAACCATTCCTGTGACACTAGTTTTAGATTCCGATGCTTCACTTGAGGTTTACTGTATCCCTTGGACCTTCTTATTGACGATGAAACACAGAAATTGCATCGTAATTAAATACAAAAGGCACAATGCCGACTTAAGTACAAGAAGACTGACTTATCTTACTGTCTATGTTTTGAACCATTCCATTGATACTAGTTATAGATTCCGATGATTCACTACAGGTTTACTGTATCCCTTGGACCTTGTTATTGACGATGAAACACAGAAACTGCATCGGCATTATATAGACAATGCACAATGCCGACTTATGTACAAGAAGACTGACTCTTCTTACGGACTATGTTTTGAACCATTCCTGTGACACTAGTTATAGATTCCGATGCATCACTCCAGGTTTATTGTATCCCTTGGACCTTCTTATTGACGATGAAACACAGAAATTGCATCGAAATTAAATACAAAAGGACAATGCCGACTTAAGGACAAGAAGACTGACTCTTCTTACTGACTATGTTTTGAACCATTCCTATGACACTAGTTATAGATTTCGATGCTTCACTTCTTGTTTATTGCATCCATCTGACCTTCTTATTGACGATAAATCACAGAAATTGCATCGGAATTATATCCGAAAGGCAAAATGCCGACTTAAGTACACGAAGACTGACTCTGCTTACTGTCTATGTTTTGAACCATTCCTGTGACACTAGTTATAGATTCCGATGCTACACTCTAGGTTTACTGTATCCCTTGGACCTTCTTATTGACGATGAAACACAGAAATTGCATCGGAATTAAATAGAAAAGGCACAATGCCGACTTAAGTACAAGTTGACTGACTCTTCTTATTGACTATGTTTTGAACCATTCCTGTGACACTAGTCATAGATTCCGATGCTTCAATTCAGGTTTACTGTATCCCTCTGACCTTCTTATTGACGATGAAACACAGAAATTGCACCGGAATTAAATACAAAAGGCACAATGCCGACTTAAGTACAAGAACACTGACTCTTTTTAGTGACTATGTTTTGAACCATTCCCGTGACACTAGTTATAGATTCGGATGCTTCACTTCAGGTTTACTGCATCCCTCTGACCTTCTTATTGACGATGAAACACAGAAATTGCATCGGAATTAAATACAAAAGGCACAATGCCGACTTAAGGACAAGAAGACTGACTCTTCTTACTGACTTTGTTTTGAACCATTCCTGTGACACTAGTCATAGATTCCGATGCTTCAATTCAGGTTTACTGTATCCCTCTGACCTTCTTATTGACGATGAATCACAGAAATGGCATCGGAATAAAATACAAAAGGCACAAATCCGACTTAAGGACAAGAATACGGACTCTTCATACTGACTATGCTTTGAACCATTCCTGAGACACTAGCTATAGATTCCGATGCTTCACTTCAGGTTTACTGTATCCCTCTGACCTACTTATTGACGATGAAACACAGAAATTGCATCTTAATTAATTACAAAAGGCACAATGCTGACTTAAGTACTTGAAGACCGACTCTTCTTACTGACTATGTTTTGAACCATTCCTGTGACACTAGTTATAGATTCCGATGCTTCACTTGAGGTTACTGTATCCCTTGGACCTTCTTATTGACGATGAAACGCAGAAATTGCATCGGAATTAAATACAAAAGACACAAATGCGACTTAAGGACAAGAATACGGACTCTTCATACTGACTATGCTTTGAACCATTCCTGAGACACTAGTCATGGATTCCGATGCTTCACTTCAGGTTTACTGTATCCCTTGGACCTTCTTATTGTCGATGAAACACAGAAATTGCATCGGAATTAAATACAAAAGGCACAATGCCGACTTAAGTACATGAAGACCGACTCTTCTTACTGACTATGTTTTGAACCATTCCTGTGACACTAGTTATAGATTCCGATGCTTCACTTGAGGTTACTGTATCCCTTGGACCTTCTTATTGACGATGAATCACAGAAATTGCATCGGAATTAAATACAAAAGGCACAAATCCGACTTAAGGACAAGAATACGGACTCTTCATACTGACTATGCTTTGAACCATTCCTGAGACACTAGCTATAGATTCCGATGCTTCACTTCAGGTTTACTGTATCCCTCTGACCTACTTATTGACGATGAAACACAGAAATTGCATCTTAATTAAATACAAAAGGCACAATGCTGACTTAAGTACAAGAAGACTGACTCATCTTACTGTCTATGTTTGAACCATTCCATTGACACTAGTTATAGATTCCGATGCTTCACACCAGGTTTACTGTATCCCTTGGAACATGTTATTGACGATGAAACACAGAAATTGCATCGGAATTAAATAGAAAAGGCACAATACAGACATAAGTACAAGAAGACTGACTCTTCTTACTGACTATGTTTTGAACCATACCTGTGACACTAGTTATAGATTCCGATGCTTCACCTCAGGTTTACTGTATCCCTTTGGACGTTCTTATTGACGATGAAACACAGAAATTGCATCAGAATTAAATACAAAACGCAAAATGCAGACTTTAGTACACGAAGACTGACTCTTCTTACTGTCTATGCTTTGAACCATTCCTGTGACACTAGTCATAGATTCCGATGCTTCACTTAAGGGTTTACTGTATCACTTGGACCTTCTTATTGACAGTGAAACACAGAAATTGCATCGGAATTCAATACAAAAGGCACAATGCCGAATTAAGGACAAGAAGACTGACTCTTCTTACTGACTATGCTTTGAAACATTCCTGTGACACTAGTTATAGATTTCGATGCTTCACTTCAGGTTTATTGTATCCCTCTGACCTTCTTATTGACGAAGAAACACAGAAATTGCATCGGAATTAAATAGATAAGGCACAATGTCGACTTAAGTACAAGAAGACTGACTTCCTACTGTCTATGCTTTGAACGATTCCTGTGACACTAGTTATAGATTCCGATGCCTCACTCCAGGTTTACTGTATCCCATGGAAATTCTTATTGACGATGAAACTCAGATATTGCATCGGAGTTAAATAGAAAATGCACAATGGCGACTTAAGTACAAGAAGACTGTCTCTTCTTACTGACTACGTTTTGAACCATTCCTGTGACACTAGTTATAGATTCCGATGCTTTACTTCAGGTTTACTGTATACCTATTGACGATGAAACACAGAAATTGCATTGGAATCAAATACAAAAGGCACAATGCCGACTTAAGTACAAGAAGACTGACTCATCCTACTGTCTATGTTTAGAACCATTCCTGTGACACTAGTTTTGGATCCTGATGCTTCACTTCAGGTTTACTGTATCCCTCTTACCTTCTTATTGAAGATGAAACACAGAAATTGCGTCGGAATTAAATACAAAGGGCACAATGCCGACTTAAGTAAAAGAACACTGACTCTTCATACTTTCTATGTTTTTAACCATTCCTGTGACACTAGTTATAGATTCCGATGCATCACTTCAGGTTTACTGTTTCCCTCTGTCCTCAATGCCGATGAAACACAGAAATTGCATCGGAATTAAATACAAAAGGCACAATGCCGACTTAAGAACAAGAAGACTGACTCTTCTTACGGACTATGTTTTAACCATTCCAGTGACACTAGTTATAGATTCCAATGCTTCACTCCAGGTTTACAGTATCCCTTGGACCTTCTTATTGACGATGAAACACAGAAATTGCATCGGAATTAAATACAAAAGGCACAATGCCGACTTAAGGACAAGAAGACTGACTCTTCTTACTGACTTTGTTTTGAACCATTCCTGAGACACTAGTTATAGATTCCGATTCTTCACTTCAGGTTTATTGTATCCCTCTGACCTTCTTATTGACGATGAAACACAGATATTGCATCGGAATTAAATAGAAAGGTACAATGTCGACTTAAGTACAAGAAGACAGATTCTTCTTACTGTCTATGTTTTGAACCATTCCAGTGACACTAGTTATTGATTCCGATGCTTCACTTCAGGTTCACTGTATCCCTTGGACCTCCTTATTTACGAAGAATTACAGAGATTGCATCGGAATAATACAAAAGGCACAATGCCGACTTAAGTACACGAAGAATGACTCTTCTTACTGTCTATGTTTTGAACCATTCCTGTGACACTAGTCATAGATTCCGATGCTTCACTTCAGGTTTACTGTATCACTTGCACCTTCTTATTGACAGTGAAACACAGAAATTGCACCGGATTTCAATAGAAAAGGCACAATGCCGACTTCAGGACAAGAAGACTGACTCTTCTTACTGACTTTGCTATGAACCACTCCTGTGACACTAGTTATAGATTTCGATGCTTCACTTCAGGTTTATTGTATCCCTCTGACCTTCTTATTGACGATGAAACACAGAAATTGCATCGGAATTAAATAGAAAAAGCACTATGTCGACTTAAGTACAAGAAGACTGACTCCTTTTACTGTCTATGTTTTGAACCATTCCTGTGGCACTAGTTATAGATTCCGATGCTTCACTCCAGGTTTACTGTTACCCTTGGACCTTCTTATTGACGATGAAAAACAGAAACTGCATCGGAATTAAATACAAAAGGCACAATGCCGACTTAAGGACAAGAAGACTGACTCTTCTTACTGACATTGTTTTGAACCATTTCGATGCTTCACTTCTAGTTTATTGCATCCATCTGACCTTCTTATTGACGATAAAACACAGAAATTGCATCGGAATTAAATCCGAAAGGCAAAATGCCGACTTAAGTACACGAAGACTGACTCTGCTTACTGTCTATGTTTTGAACCATTCCTGTGACACTAGTTATAGATTCCGATGCTACACTCCAGGTTTACTGAATCCCTTGGACCTTCTTATTGACGATGAAACACAGAAATTGTATCGGAATTAAATACAAAAGGCACAATGCCGACTGAAGTACATGCAGACCGACTCTTCTTACTGACTATGTTTTGAACCATTCCTGTGACACTAGTTATAGATTCCGATGCTACACTCCAGGTTTACTGAATCCCTTGGACCTTCTTATTGACGATGAAACACAGAAATTGCATTGGAATTAAATACAAAAGGCACAATGCCGACTTAAGTACAAGAAGACTGACTTATCTTACTGTCTATGTTTTGAACCATTCCATTGATACTAGTTATAGATTCCGATGATTCACTACAGGTTTACTGTATCCCTTGGACCTTGTTATTGACGATGAAACACAGAAACTGCATCGCAATTAAATAGAAAATGCACAATGCCGACTTATGTACAAGAAGACTGACTCTTCTTACGGACTATGTTTTGAACCATTCCTGTGACACTAGTTATAGATTCCGATGCATCACTCCAGGTTTACTGTATCCCTTGGACCTTCTTATTGACGATGAAACACAGAAATTGCATCGAAATTAAATACAAAAGGACAATGCCGACTTAAGGACAAGAAGACTGACTCTTCTTACTGACTATGTTTTGAACCATTCCTATGACACTAGTTATAGATTTCGATGCTTCACTTCTTGTTTATTGCATCCATCTGACCTTCTTATTGACGATAAAACACAGAAATTGCATCGGAATTAAATCCGAAAGGCAAAATGCCGACTTAAGTACACGAAGACTGACTCTGCTTACTGTCTATGTTTTGAACCATTCCTGTGACACTAGTTATAGATTCCGATGCTTCACTCCAGGTTTACTGTATCCCTTGGACCTTGTTATTCACAATGAAACTGAGAAATTGCATCGGAATTAAATAGAAAAGGCACAATGCCGACTTAAGTACAAGAAGACTGACTCTTCTTACTGACCATGTTTTGAACCATTCCTGTGACACTAGTCATAGATTCCGATGCTTCAATTCAGGTTTACTGTATCCCTCTGACCTTCTTATTGACGATGAAACACAGAAAAGGCATCGGAATTAAATACAAAAGGCACAATGCCGACTTAAGCACAAGAACACAGACTCTTTCTACTGACTATGTTTTGAACAAACCTGTGGCACTCGTTACAGATTTGATGCTCACTTTAGGTTTACTGTATCCCTCTGACCTTCTTATTGACGATGAAACACACAAATTGCAACGGAATTAAATACAAAAGGCACAATGCCGACTTAAGTACAAGAACACTGACTCTTTTTAGTGACTATGTTTTGAACCATTCCCGTGACACTAGTTATAGATTCGGATGCTTCACTTCAGGTTTACTGTATCCCTCTGACCTTCTTATTGACGATGAAACACAGAAATTGCATCGGAATTAAATACAAAAGGCACAATGCTGACTTAAGTACAAGAAGACAGACTCTTCTTACTGTCTATGTTTTGAACCATTCCATTGACACTAGTTATAGATTCCAATGCTTCACTCCAGGTTTACTGTATCCCTTGGACCTTGTTATTGACGATGAAACACAGAAATTGCATCGGAATTAAATAGAAAAGGCACAATGCCGACTTAAGTACAAGAAGACTGACTCTTCTTACTGACTAAATCTTGAACCATTCCTGTGACACTAGTTATAGATTCCGATGCTTCACTTCAGGTTTACTGTATCCCTTGGTCTTCTTATTGACGTTGAAACACAAAAATTGCATCGGAATTAAATCCAAAAGGCAAAATGCCGAATTAAGTACCCGAAGACTGACTCTTCTTACTGTCTATGTTTTGAACAATTCCTGTGACACTAGTTATAGATTCCGATGCTACACTCCAGGTTTACTGTATCCCTTGGACCTTCTTATTGACGATAAAACACAGAAATTGCATCGGAATTAAATACAAAAGGCACAATGCCGACTTAAGGACAAGAAGACTGACTCTTCTTACTGACTTTGTTTTGAACCATTCCTGTGACACTAGTTATGGATTCCGATGCTTCACTTCAAGTTTACTGTATCCCTTGGACCTTCGTATTGACGATGAAACACAGAAATTGCATTGGAACTAAATACAAAAGGCACAATGCCGACTTAAGTACATGAAGACCGACTCTTTTTACTGACTATGTTTTGAACCATTCCTGTGACACTAGTTATAGAATCCGATGCTTCACTTGAGGTTACTATATCCCTTGGACCTTCTTATTGACGATGAAACACAGAAATTGCATCGGAATTAAATACAAAAGGCACAATGCCGAATTAAGGACAAGAATACTGACTCTTCTTACTGACTATGTTTTGAACCATTCCTGAGACACTAGCTATAGATTCCGATGCTTCACTTCAGGTTTACTGTATCCCTCTGACCTGCTTGTTGACGATGAAACACAGAAATTTCATCGGAATTAAATACAATAGGCACAATGCTGACTTAAGTACAAGAAGACTGACACATCTTACTGTCTATGTTTTGAACCATTCCATTGACACTAGTTATAGATTCCGATGCTTCACACCAGGTTTACTGTATCCCTTGGACCTTGTTATTGACGATGAAACACAGAAATTGCATCGGAATTAAATAGAAAAGGCACAATACAGACTTAAGTATAAGAAGACTGACTCTTCTTACTGACTATGTTTTGAACCATTCCTTTGACACTAGTTATAGATTCCGATGCTTCACTACAGGTTTACTGTTTCCCTCTGTCCTTAATGCCGATGAAACACAGAAATTGCACCGGAATTAAATGCAAAAGGCACAATGCCGACTTAAGTACAAGAAGACTGACTCTTCTTACTGACTATGCTTTGAACCATTCCAGTGACACTAGTTATAGATTTCGATGCTTCACTCCAGGTTTACTGTATACCTAGGACCTTCTTATTGACGATAAAACACAGAAATTGCATCGGAATTAAATACAAAAGGCCCAAGTTCCGAATTAAGGACAAGAAGACTGACTCTTCTTACTGACTTTGCTTTGAACCATTCCTGTGACACTAGTTATAGATTCCGATGCTTCACTTCAGGTTCATTGTATCCCTCTGACCTTCTTATTGGCGATGAAAGACAGAAATTGCATCGGAATTAAATAGAAAAGGTACAATGTCGACTTAAGTACAAGAAGACAGATTCTTCTTACTGTCTATGTTTTGAACCATTCCAGTGACACTAGTTATAGATTCCGATGCTTTACTTCAGGTTTACTGTATCCCTTGGACCTTCTTATTGACGATGAAACTCAGAAATTGCATCGGAATTAAATACAAAAGGCACAATGCCGACTTAAGTACACGAAGACAGACTCTTCTTACTGTCTATGTTTTGAACCATTCCTGTGACACTAGTCATAGATTCCGATGCTTCACTTCAGGTTTACTGTATCACTTGGACCTTCTTATTGACAGTGAAACACAGAAATTGCATCCGAATTCAATACAAAAGGCACAATGCCGACTTAAGGACAAGAAGACTGACTCTTCTTACTGACTTTGCTTTGAACCATTCCTGTGACACTAGTTATAGATTTCGATGCTTCACTTCAGGTTTATTGTATCCCTCTGACCTTTTTATTAACGATGAAACACAGAAATTGCATCGGAATTAAATAGAAAAGGCCCAATTTCGACTTAAGTACAAGAAGACTGACTCTTCTTACTGTCTATGTTTTGAACCATTCCTGTGACACTAGTTATAGATTCCGATGCCTCACTCCAGGTTTACTGTATCCCATGGACCTTCTTATTGACGATGAAACTCAGATATTGCATCGGAATTAAATAGAAAATGCACAATGGCGACTTAAATACAAGAAGAGTGACTATTCTTACTGACTAAGATTTGAACCATTCCTGTGACACTAGTTATAGATTCCGATGCTTCACTTCAGGTTTACTGTATACCTATTGACGATGAAACACAGAAATTGCATCGGAATTAAATACAAAAGGCACAATGCCGACTTAAGGACAAGAAGACTGACTCTTCTTACTGACTATGTTTTGAACCATTCCTGTGACACTAGCTATTGATTCCAATGCTTCACTTGAGGTTTACTGTATCCCTCCGACCTTCGTATTGACGATGAAACACTGAAATTCCTGCGGAATGCAATACAAAAGGCACAATGCTGAATTAAGTACACGAAGACTGACTCTTCTAACTGTCTATGTTTGAACCATTCCTGGGACACTAGTCATAGATTCCGATGCTTCACTTCATGTTTACTGTATCACTTAGACCTTCTTATTGACGATGAATCACAGAAATTGCATCGTAATTAAATACAAAAGGCACAATGCCGACTTAAGTACAAGAAGACTGACTTATCTTATTGTCTATGTTTTGAACCATTCCATTGATACTAGTTATAGATTCCGATGAATCACTACAGGTTTACTGTATCCCTTGGACCTTGTTATTGACGATGAAACACAGAAACTGCATCGGAATTAAATAGAAAATGTACAATGCCGACTTATGTACAAGAAGACTGACTCTTCTTACGGACTATGTTTTGAACCATTCCTGTGACACTAGTTATAGATTCCGATGCATCACTCCAGGTTTACTGTATCCCTTGGACCCTCTTATTGACGATGAAACACAGAAATTGCATCGAAATTAAATACAAAAGGACAATGCCGACTTAAGGACAAGAAGACTGACTCTTCTTACTGACTATGTTTTGAACCATTCCTATGACACTAGTTATAGATTTCGATGCTTCACTTCTTGTTTATTGCATCCATCTGACCTTCTTATTGACGATAAAACACAGAAATTGCATCAGAATTAAATCCGAAAGGCAAAATGCCGACTTAAGTACACGAAGACCGACTCTGCTTACTGTCTATGTTTTGGACCATTCCTGTGACACCAGTTATTGATTCCGATGCTACACTCCAGGTTTACTGTATCCCTTGGACCTTCGTATTGACGATGAAACACAGAAATTGCATCGGAATTAAATACAAAAGGCACAATGCCGACTTAACGACAAGAAGACTGACTCTTCTTACTGACTTTGCTTTGAACCATTCATGTGACACTAGTCATAGATTCCGATGCTTCAATTCAGGTTTACTGTATCCCTTTGTCCTTCTTATTGACGATGAAACACAGAAATTGCATCGGAATTAAATCCAAAAGGCAAAATGCCGACTTAAGTAAACGAAGACTGACTCTTCTTACTGTCTATGTTTTGAACAATTCCTGTGACACTAGTTATAGATTCCGATGCTTCACTCCAGGTTTACTGTATCCCTTGGACCTTGTTATTCACGATGAAACTGAGAAACTGCATCGGAATTAAATAGAAAAGGCACAATGCCGACTTAAGTACAAGAAGACTTACTCTTCTTACTGACTATGTTTTGAACCATTCCTGTGACACTAGTCATAGATTCCGATGCTTCAATTCAGGTTTACTGTATCGCTCTGACCTTCTTATTGACGATGAATCACAGAAATGGCATCGGAAATAAATACTAAAGGCACAATGCCGACTTAAGCACAAGAACACAGACTCTTTCTACTGACTATGTTTTGAACAAACCTGTGGCACTCGTTATAGATTTGATGCTCACTTTAGGTTTACTGTATCCCTCTGACCTTCTTATTGACAATGAAACACAGAAATTGCACCGGAATTAAATACAAAAGGCACAATGCCGACTTAAGTACATGAACACTGACTTTTTTAGTGACTATGTTTTGAACCATTCCCGTGACACTAGTTATAGATTCGGATGCTTCACTTCAGGTTTACTGTATCCCTCTGACCTTCTTATTGACGATGAAACACAGAAATTGCATCGGAATTAAATACAAAAGGCACAATGCTGACTTAAGTACAAGAAGACAGACTCTTCTTACTGTCTATGTTTTGAACCATTAAATTGACACTAGTTATAGATTCCAATGCTTCACTCCAGGTTTACTGTATCCCTTGGACCTTGTTATTGACGATGAAACACAGAAATTGCATCGGAATTAAATAGAAAAAGCACAATGCCGACTTAAGTACAAGAAGACTGACTCTTCTCTTACTGACTATGCTTTGAACCATTCCTGTGACGCTAGTTATAGGTTCCGATGCTTCACTTCAGGTTTACTGTATCCCTTGGACCTTCTTATTGACGATGAAACACAAATATTGCATCGGAATTAAATCCAAAAGGCAAAATGCCGAATTAAGTACACGAAGACTGACTCTTCTTACTGTCTATGTTTAGAACAATTCCTGTGACACTAGTTATAGATTCCGATGCTACACTCCAGGTTTACTGTATCCCTTGGACCTTCTTATTGACGATAAAACAACAAAATTGCATCGGAATTAAATACAAAAGGCATAATGCCGACTTAAGTACAAAAAGACTGACTCTTCTTACTGACTTTGTTTTGAACCATTCCTGTGACACTAGTTATGGATTCCGATGCTTCACTTCAGGTTTACTGTATCCCTTGGACCTTCTTATTGACGATGAAACACAGAAATTCCATCGGAATTAAATACAAAAGGCACAATGCCGACTTACGTACATGAAGACCGACTCTTCTTACTGACTACGTTTTGAACCATTCCTGTGACACTAGTTATAGATTCCGATGATTCACTTGAGGTTACTATATCCCTTGGACCTTCTTATTGACGATGAAACACAGAAATTGCATCGGAATTAAATACAAAAGGCACAATGCCGAATTAAGGACAAGAATACTGACCCTTCTTACTGACTATGTTTTGAACCATTCCTGAGACACTAGCTATAGATTCCGATGCTTCACTTCAGGTTTACTGTATCCCTCTGACCTGCTTATTGACGATGAAACACAGAAATTGCATCGGAATTAAATACAATAGGCACAATGCTGACTTAAGTACAAGAAGACTGACTCATCTTACTGTCTATAATTTGAACCATTCCATTGACTCTAGTTATAGATTCCGAAGCTTCACACCAGGTTTACTGTATCCCTTGGACCTTGTTATTGACGATGAAACACAGAAATTGCATCGGAATTAAATAGAAAAGGCACAATACAGACTTAAGTACAAGAAGACTGACTCTTCTTACTGACTATGTTTTGAACCATTCCTTAGACACTAGTTATAGATTCCGATGCTTCACTACAGGTGTACTGTTTCCCTCTGTCCTTAATGCCGATGAAACACAGAAATTGCATCGGAATTAAATGCAAAAGGCACAATGCCGACTTAAGTACAAGAAGACTGACTCTTCATACTGACTATGCTTTGAACCATTCCAGTGACACTAGTTATAGATTCCGATGCTTCACTCCAGGTTTACTGTATACCTAGGACCTTCTTATTGACGATAAAACACAGAAATTGCATCGGAATTAAATACAAAAGGCACAAGTTCCGAATTAAGAACAAGAAGACTGACTCTTCTTACTGACTTTGCTTTGAACCATTCCTGTGACACTAGTTATAGATTCCGATGCTTCACTTCAGGTTTATTGTATCCCTCTGACCTTCTTATTGACGATGAAACTCAGATATTGCATCGGAATTAAATAGAAAATGCACAATGGCGACTTAAGTACAAGAAGACTGACTCTTCTTACTGACTATGTTTTGAACCATTCCTGTGACACTAGTTATAGATTCCGATGCTTCACTTCAGGTTTATTGTATCCCTCTGACCTTCTTATTGACGATGAAACACAGAAATTGCATCGGAATTAAATACAAAAGGCATATGCCAACTTAAGTACAAGAAGACTGACTCTTCCTACTGTCTATGTTTTTAACCATACCTGTGACACTAGTTATGGATTCCGATGCTTCACTTCAGGTTTACTGTATCCCTTGGACCTTCTTATTGACGATGAAACACAGAAATTGCATCGGAAATAAATTCAAAAGGCAAAATGCCGACTTAAGTACACGAAGACTCACTCTTCTTACTGTCTATGTTTTGAACCATTCCTGTGACACTAGTTATAGATTCCGATGCTACACTCCAGGTTTAATGTATCCCTTGGACCTTCTTATTGACGATGAAACACAGAAATTGCATCGGAATTAAATCCAAAAGGCAAAATGCCGACTTAAGTACACGAAGACTCACTCTTCTTACTGTCTATGTTTTGAACCATGCCTATGACACTAGTTATAGATTCCGATGCTACACTCCAGGTTTAATGTATCCCTTGGACCTTCTTATTGACGATGAAACACAGAAATTGCATCGGAATTAAATCCAAAAGGCAAAATGCCGACTTAAGTACAAGAACACTGACTCTTTTTAGTGTCTATGTTTTGAACCACTCCCGTGACACTAGTTATAGATTCGGATGCTTCATTTCAGGTTTACTTTATCCCTCTGACCCTCTTATTGACGATGAAACACAGAAATTGCATCGGAATTAAATACAAAAGGCACAATGCCGACTTAAGTACATGAGACCGACTCTTCTTACTGACTATGTTTTGAACCATTCCTGTGACACTAGTTATAGATTCCGATGCTTCACTTGAGGTTACTGTATCCCTTGGACCTTCTTATTGACGATGAAACACAGAAATTGCATCGGAATTAAATACAAAAGGCACAATGCCGAATTAAGGACAAGAATAGTGACTCTTCTTACTGACTATGTTTTGAACCATTCCTGAGACACTAGCTATAGATTCCGATGCTTCACTTCTGGTTTACTGTATCCCTCTGACTTGCTTATTGACGATGAAACACAGAAATTGCATCAGAATTAAATACAATAGGCACAATGCTGACTTAAGTACAAGAAGACTGACTCATCTTACTGTCTATGGTTTGAACCATTCCATTGACACTAGTTATAGATTCCGACGCTTCACACCAGGTTTACTGTATCCCTTGGACCTTGTTATTGACGATGAAACACAGAAATTGCATCGGAATTAAATAGAAAAGGCACAATACAGACTTAGGTACAAGAAGACTGACTCTTCTTACTGACTATGTTTTGAACCATTCCTGTGACACTAGTTATAGATTCCGATGCTTCACTACAGGTTTACAGTTTCCCTCTGTCCTTAATGCCGATGAAACACAGAAATTGCATCGGAATTGAATACAAAAGGCACAAGTTCCGAATTAAGGACAAGAAGACTGACTCTTCTTACTGACTTTGCTTTGAACCATTCCTGTGACACTAGTTATAGATTCCGATGCTTCACTTCAGGTTTATTGTATACCTCTGACCTTCTTATTGGCGATGAAACACAGAAATTGCATCGGAATTCAATAGAAAAGGTACAATGTCGACTTACGTACAAGAAGACAGATTATTCTTACTGTCTACGTTTTGAACCATTCCAGTGACACTAGTTATAGATTCCGATGCTTCACTTCAGGTTTACTGTATCTCTTGGACCTTCTTATTGACGATGAAACACAGAAATTGCATCGGAAATCAATACAAAAGGCACAATGCCGACTTAAGGACAAGAAGACTGACTCTTATTACTGACTTTTCTTTGAACCATTCCTGTGACACTAGTTATAGATTTCGATGCTTCACTTCAGGTTAAATTTATCCCTCTGACCTTCTTATTGACGTTGAAACACAGAAATTGCATCGGAATTAAATAGAAAAAGCACAATGTCGACTTAAGTACAAGAAGACTGACTATTCTTACTGTCTATGCTTTGAACCATTCCTGTGACACTAGTTATAGATTCCGATGCCTCACTCCAGGTTTACTGTATCCCATCGACTTTCTTATTGACGATGAAACTCAGATATTGCATCGGAATTAAATAGAAAATGCACAATGGCGACTTACGTACAAGAAGACTGACTCTTCTAACTGACTATGTTTTGAACCATTCCTGTAACACTAGTTATAGATTCCGATGCTTCACTTCAGGTTTACTGTATACCTATTGACGATGAAACACAGAAATTGCATTGGAATTAAATACAAAAGGCACAGTGCCGACTTAAGTACAAGAAGACTGACTCTTCCTACTGTCTATGTTTAGAACCATTCCTGTGACACTAGTTTTGGATTACGATGCTTCACTTCAGGTTTACTGTATCCCTCTTACCTTCTTATTGAAGATGAAACACAGAAATTGCATCAGTATTGAATACAAAAGGCACAATGCCGACTTAAGTACAAGAAGACTGACTCTTCATACTTTCTATGTTTTTAACCATTCCTGTGACACTAGTTGTAGATTCCGATGCTTCACTTCAGGTTTACTGTTTCCCTCTGTCCTTAATGCCGATGAAACACAGAAATTGCATCGGAATTAAATACAAAAGGCACAATGCCAACTTAAGTACAAGAAGACTGACTCTTCTTACTGACTATGTTTTGAACCATTCCAGTGACCCTAGTTATAGATTCCGATGCTTCCCTCCAGGTTTACTGTATCCCTTGAACCTTGTTATTGACTATGAAACACAGAAATTGCATCGGAATGAAATACAAAAGGCACAATGCCGACTTAAGTACAAGAAGACTGTCTCTTCATACTTTCTATGTTTTTAACCATTCCTGTGACACTAGTTATAGATTCCGATGCTTCACTTCAGGTTTACTGTTTCCCTCTGTCCTTAATGCCGATGAAACACAGAAATTGCATCGGAATTAAATACAAAGGGCACAATGCCAACTTAAGTACAAGAAGACTGACTCTTCTTACTGACTTTGTTTTGAACCATTCCTGTGACACTAGTTATAGATTCCGATGCTACACTTCAGGTTAATTGTATCCCTCTGACCTTCTTATTGACGATGAAACACAGAAATTGCATCGGATTTAAATACAAAAGGCACAATGCCAACTTAAGTACAAGAAGACTGACTCTTCCTACTGTCTATGTTTTTAACCATACCTGTGACACTAGTTATGGATTCCGATGCTTCACTTCAGGTTTACTGTATCCCTTGGACCTTCTAATTGACGATGAAACACAGAATTTGCATCGGAATTAAATCCAAAAGGCAAAATGCCGACTTAAGTACACGAAGACTCACTCTTCTTACTGTCTATGTTTTGAACCATTCCTGTGACACTAGTTATAGATTCCGATGCTACACTCCAGGTTTAATGTATCCCTTGGACCTTCTTATTGACGATGAAACACAGAAATTCCATCGGAATTAAACACAAAAAGCACAATGCTGACTTAAGTACAAAAAGACTGACTCTTCTTACTGACTATGTTTTGAACCATTCCTGTGACACTAGTTATAGATTCCGATGCTTCACTTCAGGTTTACTGTATCCCTCTGACCTTCTTATTGACGATCAAACACAGACATTGCATCGGAATTGAACACCAAAGGCACAATGCCGACTTAAGTACAAAGGGACTGACTCTTCTTACTGACTATGTTTTGAACCATTCCTGTGACACTAGTTATAGATTCCGATGCTTCACTTCAGTTTAATGTATCCCTCTGACCTTCTTATCGACGATGAAACACAGAAATCGCATCGGAATTAAATACAAAGGGCAAAATGACGACTTAAGTACACGAAGACTGACTCGTTTTACTGTCTATGTTTTGAACCATTCCTGTGACACTAGTCACAGTTTCCGATGCTTCACTTCAGGATAACTGTATCACTTGGACCTTCTTATTCACGATGAAACACAGAAATTACATCGGAATTAAATACAAAAGGCAGAATGCCGACTTAAGTACATGAAGATTGACTCTTCCTACTGTCTATATTTTGAACCATTCCTGTGCCACTAGTTTTTGATTCCGATGCTTCACTTCAGGTTTTCTGTATCGCTCTTACCTTCTTATTGACGATGAAACACAGAAATTGCATCGGAATTAAATACAAAAGGCACAATGCCGACTTAAGTACAAGAAGACCGACTCTTCCAACTGTCTATGTTTTGAACCATGCCTGTGACACTAGTTACAGATTCCGATGCTTCACTTCAGGTTTACTGTATCCCTCTGACCTTATTGCCGATGAAACACAGAAATTGCATCGGAAATAAATACAAAAAGGCACAATGCCGACTTAAGTACAAGAAGACTGACTCTTCTTACTGACTATGTTTGAACCAATCCTGTGACACTAGTTATAGATTCCGAGGCTTCACTTCAGGTTTTCTGTATCCCTTGGATCTTCTTATTGACGATGAAACACAGAAAATTCATCGGAATAGAACACAAAAGGCAAAATGCCGACTGAACTACACGAAGACTGACACTTCTTACTGTCTACGTTTTGAACCATTCCTGTGACACTAGTTATAGATTCCGATGCTACACTCAAGGTTTACTGTATCCCTTGGACCTCCTTATTGACGATGAAACACAGAAATTGCATCGGAATCAAATACAAAAGGCACAATGCCGACTTAAGGACAAGAAGACTGACTCTTCTTACTGACTATGTTTTGAACCATTCCTGTGACACTAGTTATAGATTCCGATGCTTCACTTCAGGTTTACTGTATGCCTTGGACCTTCTTATTGACGATGAAACACAGAATTTGCATCGGAATTAAATACTAAAGGCACAATGCCGACTTAAGTACATGAAGACCGACTCTTCCAACTGTCTATGTTTTTAACCATTCCTGTGACACTAGTTATAGATTCCGATGCTTCACTTCAGGTTTACTGTTTCTCTCTGACCTTAATGACGATGAAACACAGAAATTGCATCGGAATTAAATACAAAAGGCACAATGCCGACTTAAGTACAAGAAGACTGACTCTTCCTACTGTCTATGTTTTTAACCATACCTGTTACACTAGTTATAGATTCCGATGCTTCACTCCAGGTTTACTGTATCCCTTGGACCTTCATATTGCCGAAGAAACACAGAAATTGCATCGGAATGAAATACAAAAGGCACAATGCCGACTTAAGTACAAGAAGACTGACTCTTCTTACTGACTATGTTTTGAACCATTCCGGTGACACTAGTTATAGATTCCGATGCTGCACTTCAGGTTTACTGTATCCCTTGGACCCTCTTATTGACGATGAAACTCAGATATTGCATCGTAATTAAATAGAAAATGCACAATGGCGACTTAAGTACAAGAATACTGACTCTTCATACTTTCTATTTTATAACCATTCCTGTGACACTAGTTATAGATCCGATGCTTCACTTCAGGTTTACTGTATCCCTTGGACCTTCTTATTGACGATGAAACACAGAAATTGCATCGGAATTAAATACAAAAGGTACAATGCCGACTTAAGTACAAGAAGACTGACTCTTCTTACTGACTATGTTTTGAACCATTCCAGTAACACTAGTTATAGATTCCGATGCTTCACTCCAGGTTTACTGTATCCCTTTGAGCTTCTTATTGACGATGAAACACAGAAATTGCATCGGAATTAAATTCAAAAGGCACAATGCCGACTTAAGGACAAGAAGACTCACTCTTCTTACTGACTTTGATTTGAACCATTCCTGTGACACTAGTTATAGATTCCGATGCTTCACTTCAGGTTTATTGTATCCCTCTGACCTTCTTATTGACGATGAAACACAGAAAATGCATCGGAATTAAATAGAAAAGGTACAATGTCGATATAAGTACAAGAAGACAGATTCTTCTTACTGTCTATGTTTTGAACCATTCCTGTGACACTAGTTATAGATTCCGAAGCTTCACTCCAGGTTTACTGTATCCCTTGGACCTTCTTATTGACGAGGAAACACAGAAATTGCATCGGAATTAAGTAGAAAAGGCACAATGCCGACTTAAGTAAAAGAAGACTGACTCTTCTTACTGACTATGTTTTGAACCATTCCTGTGACACTAGTTATAGATTCCGATGCTTCACTTCAGGTTTACTGTATGCCTTGGACCTTCTTATTGACGATGAAACACAGAAATTGCATCGGAATTAAATACTAAAGGCACAATGCCGACTTAAGTACAAGAAGACCGACTCTTCCAACTGTCTATGTTTTAAACCATTCCTGTGACACTAGTTATAGATTCCGATGCTTCACTTCAGATTTACTGTTTCTCTCTGACCTTAATGACGTTGAAACACAGAAATTGCAACGGAATTAAATACAAAAGGCAGAATGCCGACTTAAGTACAAGAAGACTGACTCTTCCTACTGTCTATGTTTTTAACCATACCTGTGACACTAGTTATAGATTCCGATGCTTCACTCCAGGTTTACTGTATCCCTTGGACCTTCTTATTGTCGAAGAAACACAGAAATTGCATCGGAATGAAATACAAAAGGCACAATGCCGACTTAAGTACAAGAAGACTGACTCTTCCTACTGTCTATGTTTTTAACCATACCTGTGACACTAGTTATAGATTCCGATGCTTCACTTCAGGTTTACTGTATGCCTTGGACCTTCTTATTGACGATGAAACACAGAAATTGCATCGGAATTAAATACAAAAGGCACAATGCCGACTTAAGGACAAGAAGACTGACTCTTCCTACTGTCAATGTTTTGAACCATTCCTGTGACACTAGTTATAGATTCCGATGCTTCACTTCAGGTTTACTGTATCCCTCTGATCTTATTGACGATGAAACACAGAAATTGCATCGGAATTAACTAGAAAAGGCACAATGCCGACTTAAGTACAAGAAGACTGACTCTTTATACTTTCTATGTTTTTAACCATTCCTGTGACACTAGTTATAGATTCCGATGCATCACTCCAGGTTTACTGTATCCCATGGACCTTCTTATTGACGATGAAACTCAGATATTGCATGGTAATTAAATAGAAAATGCACAATGGCGACTTAAGTACAAGAAGACTGACTCTTCTTACTGACTACGTTTTGAACCATTCCTGTGACACTAGTTATAGATTCCGATGCTTTACTTCAGGTTTACTGTATACCTATTGACGATGAAACACAGAAATTGCATTGGAATTAAATACAAAAGGCACAATGCCGACTTAAGTACAAGAAGACTGACTCTTCTTACTGTCTATGTTTAGAACCATTCCTGTGACACTAGTTTTGGATACCGATGCTTCACTTCAGGTTTACTGTATCCCTCTTACCTTCTTATTGAAAATGAAACACAGAAATTGCATCGGAATTAAATACAAATGGCACTATGCCGACTTAAGTACAAGAAGACTGACTCTTCATACTTTCTATTTTTTAACCATTCCTGTGACACTAGTTATAGATTCCGATGCCTCACTTCAGGTTTACTGTTTCAATCTGTCCTTAATGACGTTGAAAAACAGAAATTGCATCGGAATTAAATACAAAAGGCACAATGCCGACTTAAGTACAAGAAGACTGACTCTTCTTACTGACTATGTTTTGAACCATTAAAGTGGCACAAGTTATAGATTCCGATGCTTCACACCAGGTTTATTGTATCCCTCTGACCTTCTTATTGACGATGAAACACAGAATTTGCATCGGAATTAAATACAAAAGGCACAATGCCAACTTAAGTACAAGAAGACTGACTCATTCTACTGTCTATGTTTTTAACCATACCTGTGACACTAGTTATGGATTCCGATGCTTCACTTCAGGTTTACTGTATCCCTTGGACCTTCTTACTGACGATGAAACACAGAAATTGCATCGGAATTAAATTCAAAAGGCAAAATGCCGACTTAAGTACACGAAGACTCACTCTTCTTACTGTCTATGTTTTGAACCATTCCTGTGACACTAGTTATAGATTCCGATGCTACACTCCAGGTTTAATGTATCCGTTGGACCTTCTTATTGACGATGAAACACAGAAATTGCATCGGAATTAAATCCAAAAGGCAAAATGCCGACTTAAGTACACGAAGACTCACTCTTCTTACAGTCTATGTTTTGAACCATTCCTGTGACACTAGTTATAGATTCCGATGCTACACTCCAGGTTTAATGTATTCCTTGGACCTTCTTATTGACGATGAAACACAGAAATTGCATCGGAATTAAATACAAAAGGCACAATGCCGACTTAAGTACAAGAACACTGACTCTTTTTAGTGACTATGTTTTGAACCATTCCCGTGACACTAGTTATAGATTCGGATGCTTCACTTCAGGTTTACTGTATCCCTCTGACCCTCTTATTGACGATGAAACACAGAAATTGCATCGGAATTAAATACAAAAGGCACAATGCCGACTTAAGTACATGAAGACCGACTCTTTTTACTGACTATGTTTTGAACCATTCCTGTGACACTAGTTATAGATTCCGATGCTTCACTTGAGGTTACTGTATCCCTTGGACCTTCTTATTGACGATGAAACACAGAAATTGCATCGGAATTAAATACAAAAGGCACAATGCCGACTTAAGGACAAGAATAGTGACTCTTCTTACTGACTATGTTTTGAACCATTCCTGAGACACTAGCTATAGATTCCGATGCTTCACTTCAGGTTTACTGTATCCCTCTGACTTGCTTATTGACGATGAAACACAGAAATTGCATCGGAATTAAATACAATAGGCACAATGCTGACTTAAGTACAAGAAGACTGACTCATCCTACTGTCTATGTTTTGAACCATTCTATTGACACTAGTTATAGATTCCGATGCTTCACACCAGGTTTACTGTATCCCTTGGACCTTGTTATTGACGATGAAACACAGAAATTGCATCGGAATTAAATTGAAAAGACACAAGTTCCGAATTAAGGACAAGAAGACTGACTCTTCTTACTGACTTTGCTTTGAACCATTCCTGTGACACTAGTTATAGATTCAGATGCTTCACTACAGGTGTACTGTTTCCCTCTGTCCTTAATGCCGATGAAACACAGAAATTGCATCGGAATTATATACAAAAGGCACAATGCCGACTTAAGTACAAGAAGACTGACTCTTCTTACTGACTATGCTTTGAACCTTTCCAGTGACACTAGTTATAGATTCCGATGCTTCACTCCATGTTTACTGTATACCTAGGACCTTCTTATTGACGATAAAACACAGAAATTGCATCGGAATTAAATACAAAAGACACAAGTTCCGAATTAAGGACAAGAAGACTGACTCTTCTTACTGACTTTGCTTTGAACCATTCCTGTGACACTAGTTATAGATTCCGATGCTTCACTTCAGGTTTATTGTATCTCTCTGACCTTCTTATTGGCGATGAAACACAGAAATTGCATCGGAATTAAATAGAAAAGGTACAATGTCGACTTAAGTACAAGAAGACAGATTCTTCTTACTGTCTACGTTTTTAACCATTCCAGTGACACTAGTTATAGATTCCGATGCTTCACTTCAGGTTTACTGTATCCCTTGGACCTTCTTATTGACGATGAAACACAGAAATTGCATCGGAATTAAATACAAAAGGCACAATGCCGACTTAAGTACACGAAGACTGACTCTTCTTACTGTCTATGTTTTGAACCACTCCTGTGACACTAGTCATAGTTTCCGATGCTTCACTTCAGGTTTACTGTATCACTTGAACCTTCTTATTGACAGTGAAACACAGAAATTGCATCGGAATTCAATACAAAAGGCACAATGCCGACTTATGGACAAGAAGACTGACTCTTATTACTGACTTTTCTTTGAACCATTCCTGTGACACTAGTTAAAGATTTCGATGCTTCACTTCAGGTTTATTGTATCCCTCTGACCCTCTTATTGACGATGAAACACAGAAATTGCATCGGAATTAAATAGAAAAGGCACAATGTCGACTTAAGTACAAGAAGACTGACTATTCTTACTGTCTCTGTTTTGAACCATTCCTGTGACACTAGTTATAGATTCCGATGCCTCACTCCAGATTTACTGTATCCCATCGACTTTCTTATTGACGATGAAACTCAGATATTGCATCGGAATTAAATAGGAAATGCACAATGGCGACTTAAGTACAAGAAGACTGACTCTTCTTACTGACTATGTTTTGAACCATTCCTGTGACACTAGTTATAGATTCCGATGCTTCACTTCAGGTTTACTGTATACCTATTGACGATGAAACACAGAAATTGCATTGGAATTAAATACAAAAGGCACAGTGCGGACTTAAGTACAAGAAGACTGACTCTTCCTACTGTCTATGTTTAGAACCATTCCTGTGACACTAGTTTTGGATTACGATGCTTCACTTCAGCTTTACTGTATCCCTCTTACCTTCTTATTGAAGATGAAACACAGAAATTGCATCAGTATTAAATACAAAAGGCACAATGCCGACTTAAGTACAAGAAGACTGACTATTCATACTTTCTATGTTTTTAACCATTCCTGTGACACTAGTTATAGATTCCGATGCTTCACTTCAGGTTTACTGTTTCCCTCTGTCCTTAATGCCAATGAAACACAGAAATTGCATCGGAATTAAATACTAAAGGCACAATGCCAACTTAAGTACAAGAAGACTGACTCTTCTTACTGACTATGTTTTGAACCATTCCAGTGACACTAGTTATAGATTCCGATGCTTCACTCCAGGTTTACTGTATCCCTTGAACCTTGTTATTGACTATGAAACTCAGAAATTGCATCGGAATTAAATACAAAAGGCACAATGCCGACTTAAGTACACGAAGACTCACTCTTCTTACTGTCTATGTTTTGAACCATTCCTGTGACACTAGTTATAGATTCCGATGCTACACTCCACGTTTAATGTATCCCTTGGACCTTCTTATTGACGATGAAACACAGAAATTCCATCGGAATTAATCACAAAAAGCTCAATGCCGACTTAATTACAAAAAGACTGACTCTTCTTACTGTCTATGTTTTGAACCATTCCTGTGACACTAGTCACAGTTTCCGATGCTTCACTTCTGGATAACTGTATCACTTGGACCTTCTTATTCACGATGAAACACAGAAATTACATCGGAATTAAATACAAAAGGCAGAATGCCGACTTAAGTACATGAAGATTGACTCTTCCTACTGTCTATATTTTGAACCATTCCTGTGCCACTAGTTTTTGATTCCGATGCTTCACTTCAGGTTTTCTGTATCGCTCTTACCTTCTTATTGACGATGAAACACAGAAATTGCATCGGAATTAAATACAAAAGGCACAATGCCGACTTAAGTACAAGAAGACCGACTCTTCCAACTGTCTATGTTTTGAACCATTCCTGTGACACTAGTTATAGATTCCGATGCTTCCTTTCAGGTTTACTGTATCCCTCTGACCTTATTGCCGATGAAACACAGAAATTGCATAGGAAATAAATACAAAAAGTCACAATGCCGACTTAAGTACAAGAAGACTGACTCTTCTTACTGACTATGTTTGAACCAATCCTGCGACACTAGTTATAGATTCCGAGGCTTCACTTCAGGTTTTCTGTATCCCTTGGATCTTCTTATTGACGATGAAACACAGAAAATTCGTCGGAATTAAACACAAAAGGCAAAATGCCGACTTAACTACACGAAGACTGACACTTCTTACTGTCTACGTTTTGAACCATTCCTGTGACACTAGTTATAGATTCCGATGCTACACTCAAGGTTTACTGTATCCCTTGGACCTCCTTATTGACGATGAAACACAGAAATTGCATCGGAATTAAATACAAAAGGCACAATGCCGACTTAAGGACAAGAAGACTGACTCTTCTTACTGACTATGTTTTGAACCATTCCTGTGACACTAGTTATAGATTCCGATGCTTCACTTCAGGTTTACTGTATGCCTTGGACCTTCTTATTGACGATGAAACACAGAATTTGCATCGGAATTAAATACTAAAGGCACAATGCCGACTTAAGTACAAGAAAACCGACTCTTCCAACTGTCTATGTTTTTAACCATTCCTGTGACACTAGTTATAGATTCCGATGCTTCACTTCAGGTTTACTGTTTCTCTCTGACCTTAATGACGATGAAACACAGAAATTGCATCGGAATTACATACAAAAGGCACAATGCCGACTTAAGTACAAGAAGACTGACTCTTCCTACTGTCTATGCTTTAACCATACCTGTGACACTAGATTTAGATTCCGATGCTTCACTCCAGGTTTACTGTATCCCTTGGACCTTCTTATTGCCGAAGAAACACAGAAATTGCATCGGAATGAAATACAAAAGGCACAATGCCGACTTAAGTACAAGAAGACTGATTCTTCTTACTGACTATGTTTTGAACCATTCCGGTGACACTAGTTATAGATTCCGATGCTGCACTTCAGGTTTACTGTATCCCTTGGACCCTCTTATTGACGATGAAACACAGAAATTGCATCGGAATTAAATACAAAAGGCACAATGCCGACTTAAGGACAAGAAGACTGACTCTTCCTACTGTCAATGTTTTGAACCATTCCTGTGACACTAGATATAGATTCCGATGCATCACTCCAGGTTTACTGTATCCCATGGACCTTCTTATTGATGATGAAACTCAGATATTGCATCGTTATTAAATAGAAAATGCACAATGGCGACTTAAGTACAAGAAGACTGACTCTTCTTACTGACTATGTTTTGAACCATTCGTGTGACACTAGTTATAGATTCCGATGCTTTACTTCAGGTTTACTGTATACCTATTGACGATGAAACACAGAAATTGCATTGGAATTAAATACAAAAGGCACAATGCCGACTTAAGTACAAGAAGACTGACTCTTCCTACTGTCTAAGTTTAGAACCAATCCTGTGACACTAGTTTTGGATTCCGATGCTTCACTTCAGGTTTACTGTATCCCTCTTACCTTCTTATTGAAAATGAAACACAGAAACTGCATCGGAATTAAATACAAAAGGCACTATGCCGACTTAAGTACAAGAATACTGACTCTTCATACTTTCTATTTTATAACCATTCCTGTGACACTAGTTATTGATTCCGATGCTTCACTTCAGGTTTACTGTATCCCTTGGACCTTCTTATTGACGATGAAACACAGAAATTGCATCGCAATTAAATACAAAAGGCACAATGCCGCCTTAAGTACAAGAAGACTGACTCTTCTTACTGACTATGTTTTGAACCATTCCAGTGGCACTAGTTATAGATTCCGATGCTTCACTCCAGGTTTACTGTATCCCTTGGACCTTCTTATTGACGATGAAACACAGAAATTGCATCGGAATTAAATACAAAAGGCACAATGCGGATTTAAGGACAAGAAGACTGACTCTTCTTACTGACTTTGTTTGAACCATTCCTGTGACTCTAGTTATAGATTCCGATGCTTCACTTCAGGTTTACTGTATCCCTTGGACCTTCTTATTGACGATGAAACACAGAAATTGAATCGGAATTAAATACAAAAGGCACATTGCCGACTTAAGTACATGAAGACCGACTCTTCTTACTGACTATGTTTTGAACCATTCTTGTGAAACTAGTTATAGATTCCGATGCTTCACTTGTGGTTTACTGTATCCCTTGGACCTTCTTATTGACGATGAAACACAGAAATGGCATTGGAATTAAATACAAAGGGCAAAATGCCGACTTAAGTACACGAAGACTGACTCGTTTTACTGTCTATGTTTTGAACCATTCCTGTGACACTAGTCACAGTTTCCGATGCTTCACTTCAGGATAACTGTATCTCTTGGACCTTCTTATTCACGATGAAACACAGAAATTACATCGGAATTAAATACAAAAGGCAGAATGCCGACTTAAGTACATGAAGATTGACTCATCCTACTGTCTATATTTTGAACCATTCCTGTGCCACTAGTTTTTGGTTCCGATGCTTCACTTCAGGTTTTCTGTATCGCTCTTACCTTCTTATTGACGATGAAACACAGAAATTGCATCGGAATTAAATACAAAAGGCACAATGCCGACTTAAGTACAAGAAGACCGACTCTTCCAACTGTCTATGTTTTGAACCATTCCTGTGACACTAGTTATAGATTCCGATGCTTCCCTTCAGGTTTACTGTATCCCTCTGACCTTATTGCCGATGAAACACAGAAATTGCATCGGAAATAAATACAAAAAGGCACAATGCCGACTTAAGTACAAGAAGACTGACTCTTCTTACTGACTATGTTTGAACCAATCCTGTGACACTAGTTATAGATTCCGAGGCTTCACTTCAGGTTTTCTGTATCCCTTGGATCTCCTTATTGACGATGAAACACAGAAAATTCATCGGAATTAAACACAAAAGGCAAAATGCCGACTTAACTACACGAAGACAGACACTTCTTACTGTCTACGTTTTGAACCATTCCTGTGACACTAGTTATAGATTCCGATGCTACACTCAGGGTTTACTGTATCCCTTGGACCTCCTTATTGACGAAGAAACACAGAAATTGCATCGGAATTAAATACAAAAGGCACAATGCCGACTTAAGGACAAGAAGACTGACTCTTCTTACTGACTATGTTTTGAACCATTTCTGTGACACTAGTTATAGATTCCGATGCTTCACTTCAGGTTTACTGTATGCCTTGGACCTTCTTATTGACGATGAAACACAGAATTTGCATCGGAATTAAATACTAAAGGCACAATGACGACTTAAGTACAAGAAGACCGACTCTTCCAACTGTCTATGTTTTTAACCATTCCTGTGACACTAGTTATAGATTCCGATGCTTCACTTCAGGTTTACTGTTTCTCTCTGACCTTAATGACGATGAAACACAGAAATTGCATCGGAATTAAATACAAAAGGCACAATGCCGACTTAAGTACAAGAAGACTGACTCTACTTACTGACTTTGTTTTGAACCATTCCTGTGACACAAGTTATAGATTCCGATGCTTCACTTCAGGTTTTTTGTATCCCTCTGACCTTCTTATTGACGATGAAACACAGAAATTGCATCGGAATTAAATACAAAAGGCACAATGCCAACTTAAGGACAAGAAGACTGACTCTTCCTACTGTCAATGTTTTTAACTATACCTGTGACACTAGTTATGGATTCCGATGCTTCACTCCAGGTTTACTGTATCCCTTGGACCTTCTTATTGACGATGAAACACAGAAATTCCATCGGAATTAAATACAAAAGGCAAAATGCCGACATAAGTACACGAAGACTGACTCTTCTTACTGTCTATGTTTTGAACCATTCCTGTGACACTAGTCATAGATTACGATGCTTCACTTCAGGTTTACTGTATCACTTGGACCCTCTCATTGACGATGAAACACAGAAATTGCATCGGAATTAAATACAAAAGGCAAAATGCCGACATAAGTACACGAAGACTGACTCTTCTTACTGTCTATGTTTTGAACCATTCCTGTGACACTAGTCATAGATTCCGATGCTTCACTTCAGGTTTACTGTATTACTTGGACCCTCTCATTGACGATGAAACACAGAAATTGCATCGGAATTAAATACAAAAGGCACAATGCTGACTTAAGTACAAGAAGACTGACTCTTCCTACTGTCAATGTTTTGAACCATTCCTGTGACACTAGTTATAGATTTCGATGCTTCACTTCAGGTTTACTGTATCCCTCTGATCTTATTGACGATGAAACACAGAAATTGCATCGGAATTAACTAGAAAAGGCACAATGCCGACTTAAGTACAAGTCGACTGACTCTTAATACTTTCTATGTATTTAACCATTCCTGTGACACTAGTTATAGATTCCGATGCTTCACTTCAGGTTTACTGTTTGCCTCTGACCTTAATGCCGATGAAACACAGAAATTGCATCGGAATTAAATACAAAAGGTACAATGCCGACTTAAGCACAAGAAGACTGACTCTTCTTACTGACTATGTTTTGAACCATTCCAGTAACACTAGTTATAGATTCCGATGCTTCACTCCAGGTTTACTGTATCCCTTTTACCTTCTTATTGACGATGAAACACAGAAATTGCATCGGAATTAAATACAAAAGGCACAATGCCGACTTAAGGACAAGAAGACTGACTCATCTTACTGACTTTGTTTTGAACCATTCCTGTGACACTAGTTATAGATTCCGATGCTTCACTTCAGGTTTATTGTATCCCTCTGACCTTCTTATTGACGATGAAACACAGAAAATGCATCGGAATTAAATAGAAAAGGTACAATGTCGATTGAGGTACAAGAAGACAGATTCTTCTTACTGTCTATGTTTTGAACCATTCCTGTGACACTAGTTATAGATTCCGATGCTTCACTCCAGGTTTACTGTATCCCTTGGACCTTCTTATTGACGAGGAAACACAGAAATTGCATCGGAATTAAGTAGAAAAGGCACAATGCCGACTTAAGTAAAAGAAGACTGACTCTTCTTACTGACTATGTTTTGAACCATTCCTGTGACACTAGTTATAGATTCCGATGCTTCACTTCAGGTTTACTGTATGCCTTGGACCTTCTTATTGACGATGAAACACAGAAATTGCATCGGAATTAAATACTAAAGGCACAATGCCGACTTAAGTACAAGAAGACCGACTCTTCCAACTGTCTATGTTTTTAACCATTCCTGTGACACTAGTTATAGATTCCGATGCTTCACTTCAGATTCACTGTTTCTCTCTGACCTTAATGACGATGAAACACAGATATTGCAACGGAATTAAATACAAAAGGCAGAATGCCGACTTAAGTACAAGAAGACTGACTCTTCCTACTGTCTATGTTTTTAACCATACCTGTGACACTAGTTATAGATTCCGATGCTTCACTCCAGGTTTACTGTATCCCTTGGACCTTCTTATTGCCGAAGAAACACAGTAATTGCATCGGAATGAAATACAAAAGGCACAATGCCGACTTAAGTACAAGAAGACTCACTCTTCCTACTGTTTATGTTTTTAACCATACCTGTGACACTAGTTATAGATTCCGATGCTTCACTTCAGGTTTACTGTATGCCTTGGACCTTCTTATTGACGATGAAACACAGAAATTGCATCGGAATTAAATACAAAAGGCACAATGCCGACTTAAGGACAAGAAGACCGACTCTTCCTACTGTCAATGTTTTGAACCATTCCTGTGACACTAGTTATAGCTTCCGATGCTTCACTTCAGGTTTACTGTATCCCTCTGAACTTATTGACGATGAAACACAGAAATTGCATCGGAATTAACTAGAAAAGGCACAATGCCGACTTAAGTACAAGAAGACTGACTCTTTATACTTTCTATGTTTTTAACCATTCCTGTGACACTAGTTATAGATTCCGATGCATCACTCCAGGTTTACTGTATCCCATGGACCTACTTATTGACGATGAAACTCAGATATTGCATCGTAATTAAATAGAAAATGCACAATGGCGACTTAAGTACAAGAAGACTGACTCTTCTTACTGACTACGTTTTGAACCATTCCTGTGACACTAGTTATAGATTCCGATGCTTTACTTCAGGTTTACTGTATACCTATTGACGATGAAACACAGAAATTGCATTGGAATTAAATACAAAAGGCACAATGCCGACTTAAGTACAAGAAGACTGACTCTTCCTACTGTCTATGTTTAGAACCATTCCTGTGACACTAGTTTTGGATTCCGATGCTTCACTTCTGGTTTACTGTATCCCTCTTACCTTCTTATTCAAAATGAAACACAGAAATTGCATCGGAATTAAATACAAAAGGCACTATGCCGACTTAAGTACAAGAAGACTGACTCTTCATACTTTCTATTTTTTAACGATTCCTGTGACACTAATTATAGATTCCGATGCTTCACTTCAGGTTTACTGTTTCAATCTGTCCTTAATGACGTTGAAACACAGAAATTGCATCGGAATTAAATACAAAAGGCACAATGCTGACTTAAGTACAAGAAGACTAACTCTTCTTACTGACTATGTTTTGAACCATTAAAGTGGCACTAGTTATAGATTCCGATGCTTCACTCCAGGTTTACTGTATCCCTTGGACCTTCTTATTGACGATGAAACACAGATATTGCATCGGAATTAAATACAAAAGGCACAATGCCGACTTAAGGACAAGAAGACTGACTCTTCTTACTGACTTTGTTTTGAACCATTCCTGTGACACTAGTTATAGATTCCGATGCTTCACTTGAGGTTTTTTGTATCCCTCTGACCTTCTTATTGACGATGAAACACAGAAATTGCATCGGAATTAAATACAAAAGGCACAATGCCAACTTAAGGACAAGAAGACTGACTCTTCCTAGTTATATGTTTTTAACTATACCTGTGACACTAGTTATGGATTCCGATGCTTCACTTCAGGTTTACTGTATCCCTTGGACCTTCTTATGGACGATGAAACACAGAAGTTGCATCGGAATTAAATACAAAAGGCACAATGCTTACTTAAGTACAAGAAGACTGACTCTTCTTACTGTCTATGTTTTGACGCATTCCTGTGACACTAGTTATAGATTCCGATGCTTCACTCCAGGTTTACTGTATCCCTTGGACCTTCTTATTGACGATGAAACACAGAAAATGCATCGGAATTAAATAGAAAAGGCACAATGCCGACTTAAGTACAAGAATGCTGACTCTTCTTACTGACTATGTTTTGAACCATTCCTGTGACACTAGTCATAGATTCCGATGCTTCACTTCAGGTTTACTGTATCACTTGGACCCTCTCATTGACGATGAAACACAGAAATTGCATCGGAATTAAATACAAAAGGCAAAATGCCGACATAAGTACACGAAGACTGACTCTTCTTACTGTCTATATTTTGAACCATTCCTGTGACTCAAGTCATAGATTCCGATGCTTCACTTCAGGTTTACTGTATCACTTGGACCTTCTTATTGACGATGAAACACAGAAATTGCATCGGAATTAAATACAAAAGGCACAATGCTGACTTAAGTACAAGAAGACTGACTCTTCCTACTGTCTATGTTTAGAACCATTCCTGTGACACTAGTTTTGGATTCCGATGCTTCACTTCAGGTTTACTGTATCCCTCTTACCTTCTTATTCAAAATGAAACACAGAAATTGCATCGGAATTAAATACAAAAGGCACTATGCCGACTTAAGTACAAGAAGACTGACTCTTCATACTTTCTATTTTTTAACGATTCCTGTGACACTAATTATAGATTCCGATGCTTCACTTCAGGTTTACTGTTTCAATCTGTCCTTAATGACGTTGAAACACAGAAATTGCATCGGAATTAAATACAAAAGGCACAATGCTGACTTAAGTACAAGAAGACTAACTCTTCTTACTGACTATGTTTTGAACCATTAAAGTGGCACTAGTTATAGATTCCGATGCTTCACTCCAGGTTTACTGTATCCCTTGGACCTTCTTATTGACGATGAAACACAGATATTGCATCGGAATTAAATACAAAAGGCACAATGCCGACTTAAGGACAAGAAGACTGACTCTTCTTACTGACTTTGTTTTGAACCATTCCTGTGACACTAGTTATAGATTCCGATGCTTCACTTGAGGTTTTTTGTATCCCTCTGACCTTCTTATTGACGATGAAACACAGAAATTGCATCGGAATTAAATACAAAAGGCACAATGCCAACTTAAGGACAAGAAGACTGACTCTTCCTAGTTATATGTTTTTAACTATACCTGTGACACTAGTTATGGATTCCGATGCTTCACTTCAGGTTTACTGTATCCCTTGGACCTTCTTATGGACGATGAAACACAGAAGTTGCATCGGAATTAAATACAAAAGGCACAATGCTTACTTAAGTACAAGAAGACTGACTCTTCTTACTGTCTATGTTTTGACGCATTCCTGTGACACTAGTTATAGATTCCGATGCTTCACTCCAGGTTTACTGTATCCCTTGGACCTTCTTATTGACGATGAAACACAGAAAATGCATCGGAATTAAATAGAAAAGGCACAATGCCGACTTAAGTACAAGAATGCTGACTCTTCTTACTGACTATGTTTTGAACCATTCCTGTGACACTAGTCATAGATTCCGATGCTTCACTTCAGGTTTACTGTATCACTTGGACCCTCTCATTGACGATGAAACACAGAAATTGCATCGGAATTAAATACAAAAGGCAAAATGCCGACATAAGTACACGAAGACTGACTCTTCTTACTGTCTATATTTTGAACCATTCCTGTGACTCAAGTCATAGATTCCGATGCTTCACTTCAGGTTTACTGTATCACTTGGACCTTCTTATTGACGATGAAACACAGAAATTGCATCGGAATTAAATACAAAAGGCACAATGCTGACTTAAGTACGAGAAGACTGACTCTTCCTACTGTCAATGTTTTGAACCATTCCTGTGACACTAGTTATAGATTTCGATGCTTCACTTCAGGTTTACTGTATCCCTCTGATCTTATTGACGATGAAACACAGAAATTGCATCGGAATTAACTAGAAAAGGCACAATGCCGACTTAAGTACAAGAAGACTGACTCTTAATACTTTCTATGTTTTTAACCATTCCTGTGACACTAGTTATAGATTCCGATGCTTCACCTCAAGTCTACTGTATCCCTTGGACCTTCTTATTGACGATGAAACACAGAAATTGCATCGGAATTAAATACAAAAGGTACAATGCCGACTGAAGGACAAGATGACTGACTCTTCTTACTGACTTTGTTTTGAAGCATTCCTGTGACACTAGTTATAGATTCCGATACTTCACTTCAGGTTTATTGTATCCCTCTGACCTTCTTACTGACGATGAAACACAGAAAATGCATCGGAATTAAATAGAAATGATACAATGTCGATTTAAGTACAAGAAGACAGATTCTTCTTACTGTCTATGTTTTGAACCATTCCTGTGACACTAGTTATAGATTCCGATGCTTCACTCCAGGTTTACTGTATCCCTTGGACCTTCTTATTGACGAGGAAACACAGAAATTGCATCGGAATTAAGTAGAAAAGGCACAATGATGACTTAAGTAAAAGAAGACTGACTCTTCTTACTGACTATGTTTTGAACCATTCCATTGACACTAGTTGTAGATTCCAATGCTTCACTCCAGGTTTACTGTATCCCTTGGACCTTGTTATTCACGATGAAACAGAGAAATTGCATCGGAATTAAATAGAAAAGGCACAATGCCGACTTAAGTACAAGAAGACTGACTCTTCTTACTGACTATGTTTGAACCATTCGTGTGACACTAGTTATAGATTCCGATGCTTCAATTCTTGTTTACTGTATCCCTGTGACCTTCTTATTGACGATGAAACACAGAAATTGCATCGGAATTAAATACAAAAGGCACAATGCCGACTTAAGCACAAGATCACTGACTCTTTCTACTGACTATGTTATGAATCATTCCAGTGACACTAGTTATAGATTTGATGCTCACTTTAGGTTTACTGTATCCCTCTGACCTTCTTATTGACGATAAAACACAGAAGTTGCACCAGAATTAAATACAAAAGGCACAATGCCGACTTAAGTACAAGAACACTTACTCTTTTTAGTGAGTATGTTTTGAACCATTCCTGTGACACTAGTTATAGATTCCGATGCTTCACTTCAGGTTTACTGTATCCCTGTGACCTTCTTATTGACGATGAAACACAGAAATTGCATCTTAATTAAATAGAAATGGCACAACGCCAACTTAAGTACAAGACGACTGACTTTTCTTACTGTCTATATTTTGAACCATTCCTGTGACACTAGTTATAGATTCTGATGCTTCACTTCATGTTTACTGTATCCCTTGGACCTTCTTATTGACGATGAAACATAGAGATTGCATCGGAATTAAATACAAAAGGCACAATGAGGACTTAAGGACAAGAAGACTGACTCTTCTTAATGACTATGTTTTCAACCATTCCTGTGACACTAGCTATTGATTCCGATGCTTCCCTTCATGTTTACTGTATCCCTCTGACCTTCCTTTTGACGATGAAACACAGAAATTGCATCGGAATTAATTACAAAAGGCACAATGCCGACTTAAGTACAAGAAGACAGACTCTTCTTATTGTCTATGTTTTGAACCATTCCATTGACACTAGTTATAGATTCCGATGCTTCACTCCAGTTTTACTGTATCCCTTGGACCTTGTTATTGACGATGAAACACATAAATTGTTTCGGAATTAAATAGAAATGCACAATGCCGACTTAAGTACAAGAATGCTGACTCTTCTTACTGACTATGTTTTGAACCATTCCTGTGACACTAGTTATAGAATCCGATGCTTCACCTCAGGTCTACTGTATCCCTTGGACCTTCTTATTGACGATGAAACACAGAAATTCCATCGGAATTAAATACAAAAGGCAAAATGCCGACATAAGTACACGAAGACTGACTCTTCTTACTGTCTATGTTTTGAACCATTCCTGTGACACTAGTCATAGATTCCGATGCTTCACTTCAGGTTTACTGTATCACTTGGACCCTCTCATTGACGATCAAACACAGAAATTGCATCGGAATTAAATACAAAAGGCAAAATGCCGACATAAGTACTCGAAGACTGACTCCTCTTACTGTCTATGTTTTGAACCATTCCTGTGACACTAGTCATAGATTCCGATGCTTCACTTCAGGTTTACTGTATCACTTGGTCCCTCTCTTTGACGATGAAACACAGAAATTGCATCGGAATTAAATACAAAAGGCACAATGCTGACTTAAGTACAAGAAGACTGACTCTTCCTACTGTCAACGTTTTGAACCATTCTTGTGACACTAGTTATAGATTTCGATGCTTCACTTCAGGTTTACTGTATCCCTCTGATCTTATTGACGATGAAACACAGAAATTGCATCGGAATTAACTAGAAAAGGTACAATGCGAACTTAAGTACAAGAAGACTGACTCTTAATACTTTCTATGTTTTTAACCATTCCTCTGACACTAGTTATAGATTCCGATGCTTCACTTCAGGTTTACTGTTTCCCTCTGACCTTAATGCCGATGAAACACAGAAATTGCATCGGAATTAAATACAAAAGGTACAATGCCGACTTAAGTACAAGAAGACTGACTCTTCTTACTGACTATGTTTTGAACCATTTCAGTGACACTAGTTATAGATTCCGATGCTTCACTCCAGGTTTACTGGATCCCTTTGACCTTCTTATTGACGATGAAACACAGAAATTGCATCGGAATTAAATACAAAAGGCACAATGCCGACTTAAGGACAAGATGACTGACTCTTCTTACTGACTTTTTTTTGAAGCATTCCTGTGACACTAGTTCTAGATTCCGATGCTTCACTTCAACTTTATTGTATCCCTCTGACCTTCGTATTGACGATGAAACACAGAAAATGCATCGGAATTAAATAGAAATGATACAATGTCGATTTAAGTACAAGAAGACAGATTCTTCTTACTGTCTATGTTTTGAACCATTCCTGTGACACTAGTTTTGGATTCCGATGCTTCAGTTCATGTTTACTGTATCCCTCTGACCTTCTTATTGACGATGAAACACAGAAATTGCATCGGATTTAAATTCAAAAGGCATAATGCCAACTTAAGTACAAGAAGACTGACTCTTCCTACTATCTATGTTTTTAACCATACCTGTGACACTAGTTATAGTTTCCGATGCTTCACTCCAGGTTTACTGTATCCCTTGGACCTTCTTATTGAAGAGGAAACACAGAAATTGCATCGGAATTAAGTAGAAAAGGCACAATGCCGACTTAAGTAAAAGAAGACTGACTCTTCTCACTGACTATGTTTTGAACCATTCCTGTGACACTAGTTATAGATTCCGATGCTCCACTTCAGGTTTACTGTATGCCTTGGACCTTCTTATTCACGATGAAACACAGAAATTGCATCGGAATTAAATACAAAAGGCACATTGCAGACTTAAGTACAAGAAGACAATCTCTTCCTACTGACTATGTTTTGAACCATTCCTGTAACACTAGTTATAGATTCCGATGCTTCACTTCAGGTTTACTGTATCCCTTAGGCCTTCTTATTGACGATGAAACACAGAAATTCCATCGGAATTAAATACAAAACGCACAATGCCGACTTCAGTACAAGAATACTGACTCTTCCTACTGTCAATGATTTGAATCATTCCTGTGACACTAGTTATAGATTCCGATGCTTCACTTCAGGTTTACTGTATCCCTCTGATCTTATTGACGATGAAACACAGAAATTGCATCGGAATTAACTAGAAAAGGCACAATTCCGGTTTAAGTACACGAAGACTGACTCTTCTTACTGTCTATGTTTTGAACCATTCCTGTGACACTAGTTATAGATTCCGATGCTACACTCCAGGTTTACTGTATCCCTTGGACCTTCTTATTGACGATGAAACACAGAAATTCCGTCGGAATTAAATACAAAAGGCAAAATGCCGACTTAAGTACACGAAGACTGACTCTTCTAACTGTCTATGTTTTGAACCATTCCTGTGACACTAGTCATAGATTCAGATGCTTCACTTCAGGTTTACTGTATCACTTGGACCCTCTTATTGACGATGAAACACAGAAATCGCATCTGAATTAAATACAAAAGGCACAATGCCGACTTAAGTACATTAAGACCGACTCTTCTTACTGACTATGTTTTGAACCATTCATGTGACACTAGTTATAGATTCCGATGCTACACTCCAGGTTTACTGTATCCCTTGGACCTTCTTATTGACGATGAAACACTGAAATTGCATCGGAATTAAATACAAAAGGCACAATGCGGACTTAAGGACAAGAAAACTGACTCTTCTTACTAACTTTGTTTTGAACCATTCCTGTGACACTAGTTACAGATTCCGATGCTTCACTTCAGGTTTACTGTATCCCTTGGACCTTCTTATTGACGATGAAACACAGAAATTGAATCGGAATTAAATACAAAAGGCACATTGCCGACTTAAGTACATGAAGACAGACTCTTCTTACTGACTATGCTTTGAACCATTCCTGTGACACTAGTTATAGATTCCGATGCTTCACTTGTGGTTTACTGTATCCCTTGGACCTTCTTATTGACGATGAAACACAGATATTGCATCTTAATTAAATAGAAAAGGCACCATGCCGACTTAAGTACAAGAAGACTGACTCTTCTTACTGACTATGTTTTGAACCATACCTGTGACACTAGTTATAGATTCCGTACCTTCACCTCAGGTTTACTGTATCCCTCTGACCTTCTTATTGACGATGAAACACAGAAATTGCATTGGAATTAAATACAAAGGGCAAAATGCCGACTTAAATACACGAAGACTGACTCGTTTTACAGTCTATGTTTTGAACCATTCCTGTGACACTAGTCATAGTTTCCGATGCTTCACTTCAGGTTAACTGTATCACTTGGGCCTTCTTATTCACGATGAAACACAGAAATTGCATCGGAATTAAATACAAAAGGCACAATGCCGACTTAAGTACACGAAGACTCACTCTTCCTACTGTCTATATTTTGAACCATTCCTGTGACACTAGTTATAGATTCCCGTGCTTCACTTCAGGTTTTCTGCATCCCTCTGACCTTATCGCCGATGAAACACAGAAATTGCACCGGAATTAAATACAAAAAGGCACAATGCCGACTTAACTACATGAAGACTGACACTTCTTACTGTCTACGTTTTGAACCATTCCTGTGACACTAGTTATAGATTCTGATGCTACACTCCAGGTTTACTGTGTCCCTTGGACCTCCTTATTGACGATGAAATACAGAAATTGCATCGGAATTAAATACAAAACCCACAATGCCGACATAAGGACGAGAAGACTGACTTTTCTTACTGACTATGTTTTGAACCATTCTTGTGACACTAGTTATAGATTCCGATGCTTCACTTCAGGTTTACTGTATCCCTTTGACCTTCTTATTGACGATGAAACACAGAAAATGCATCGGAGTTAAATACAAAAGGCACAATGCCGACTTAAGTGCAAGAAGACTGACTCTTCCTACTGTCTATGTTTTGAACCATTCCTGTGACACTAGTTTTGGATTCCGATGCTTCACTTCAAGTTTACTGTATCCCTCTGACCTTCTTATTGACGATGAAACACAGATATTGCATCGGAATTGAATACAAAAGGCACAATGCCAACATAAGTACAAGAAGACTGACTCTTCCTACTGTCTATGTTATTAACCATTCCTGTGACACTAGTTATACATTCCGATTATTCACTCCAGGTTTACTGTATCCCTTGGACCTTCTTATTGACGAAGAAACACAGAAATTGCATCGGAATGAAATACAAAAGGCACCATGCCGACTTAAGTACAAGAGGACTGACTCCTCTTACTGACTATGTTTTGAACCATTCTTGTGACATTAGTTATAGATTCCGATTCTTCACTTCAGGTTTACTGTATCCCTTGGACCTTCTTATTGACGATGAAACACAGAAATTGCATCGGAATTAAATACAAAAGGCACAATGCCCACTTAAGTACAAGAAGACTGACTCTTCCTACTGTCAATGTTTTGAACCATTCCTGTGACACTAGTTATAGATTCCGATGCTTCACTTCAGGTTTACTGTATCCCTCTGATCTTATTGACGATGAAACACAGAAATTGCATCGGAATTAAATACAAAAGGCACAATGGCGACTTAAGTACAAGAAGACTGACTCTTCTTACTGTCTATGTTTGACCCGTTCCTGTGACACTAGTTTTCTATTCCGATGCTTAACTTCAGGTTTACTGTATCCCTTGGACCTTCTTTTTGACGATGAAACACAGAAATTGCATAGGAATTAAATACATAAGGCACAATGCCGTCTTAAGGACAAGAAGACTGACTCTTCTTTCTGACTATGTTTTGAACCATTCCTGTGACACTAGCTATAGATTACGATGCTTCACTTGAGGTTTACTGTATCCCTCTGACCTTCGTATTGACGATGAAACACAGAAATTGCATTGGAATTAAATACAAAAGGCACAATGCCGACTTAAGTACAAGAAGACCGACTTTTCTTACTGTCTATGTTTTGAACCATTCCATTGACACTAGTTATAGATTCCAATGCTTCACTCCAGGTTTACTGTATCCCTTGGACCTTGTTATTCACGATGAATCAGAGAAATTGCATCGGAATTAAATAGAAAAGGCACAATGCCGACTTAAGTACAAGAAGACCGACTCTTCTTACTGACTATGTTTGAACCATTCCTGTGACCCTAGTTATAGATTCCGATGCTTCAATTCTTGTTTACTGTATCCCTCTGACCTTCTTATTGACGATGAAACACAGAAATTGCATCGGAATTAAATACAAAAGGCACAATGCCGACTTAAGCACAAGAACACTGACTCTTTCTACTGACTATGTTATGAATCATTCCTGTGACACTAGTTATAGATTTGATGCTCACTTTAGGTTTACTGTATCCCTCTGACCTTCTTATTGACGATGAAACACAGAAATTGCACCAGAATTAAATACAAAAGGCACAATGCCGACTTAAGTACAAGAACACTTACTCTTTTTAGTGAGTATGTTTTGAACCATTCCTGTGACACTAGTTATAGATTCCGATGCTTCACTTCAGGTTTACTGTATCCCTGTGACCTTCTTATTGACGATGAAACACAGAAATTGCATCTTAATTAAATAGAAATGGCACAACGCCGACTTAAGTACAAGACGACTACTTTTCTTACTGTCTATATTTTGAACCATTCCTGTGACACTAGTTATAGATTCTGATGCTTCACTTCAGGTTTACTGTATCCCTTGGACCTTCTTATTGACGATGAAACATAGAGATTACATCGGAATTAAATACAAAAGGCACAATGAGGACTTAAGGACAAGAAGACTGACTCTTCTTACTGACTATGTTTTCAACCATTCCTGTGACACTAGCTATTGATTCCGATGCTTCCCTTCATGTTTACTGTATCCCTCTGACCTTCCTTTTGACGATGAAACACAGAAATTGCATCGGAATTAAATACAAAAGGCACAATGCCGACTTAAGTACAAGAAGACAGACTCTTCTTATTGTCTATGTTTTGAACCATTCCATTGACACTAATTATAGATTCCGATGCTTCACTCCAGTTTTACTGTATCCCTTGGACATTGTTATTGACGATGAAACACATAAATTGCATCGGAATTAAATAGAAAAGGCACAATGCCGACTTAAGTACAAGAAGACTCACTCTTCTTACTGACTATGCTTTGAACCATTCCTGTGACACTTGTTATAGATTCCGATGCTTCACTTCAGGTTTACTGCATCCCTTGGACCTTCTTTTTGACGATGAAACACAGAAATTGCATCGGAATTAAATCCAAAAGGCAAAAAGACGACTTAAGTACACGAAGACTGCCTCTTCTTACTGTCTATGTTTTGAACAATTCCTGTGACACTAGTTATAGATTCCGATGCTACACTCCAGATTTCTGTATCCCTTGGACCTTCTTATTGACGATGAAACACAGAAATTGCATCGGAATGAAATACAAAAGGCACAATGCCGACTTAAGGACAAGAAGACGGACTCTTCTTACTGACTTTGTTTTGAACCATTCCTGTGACACTAGTTATAGATTACGATGCTTCACCTCAGGTTTACTGTATCCCTTGGACCTTCTTATTGACGATGAAGCACAGAAATTGCATCGGAATTAAATACAAAAGGCAAAATGCCGACTTAAGTACACGAAGACTGACTCTCCATACTGTCTATGTTTTGAACCATTCCTGTGACACTAGTCATAGATTCCGATGCTTCACTTCAGGTTTACTGTATCACTTGGACCTTCTTATTGACAGTGAATCACAGAAATTGCATCGGAATTCAATTAAAAAGGCACAATGCCGACTTAAGGACAAGTAGACTGACTCTTCTTACTGACGTTGCATTGAAACATTCATGTGACACTAGTTATAGATTTCGATGCTTCACTTCAGGTTTATTGTATCCCTCTGACCTTCTTATTGACGATGAAACACAGAAATTGCATCGGAATTAAATAGAAAAGGCACAATGTCGACTTAAGTACAAGAAGACTGACTCTTCTTACTGTCTATGTTTTGAACCATTCCTGTGACACTAGTTATAGATTACGATGCTTCACCTCAGGTTTACTGTATCCCTTGGACCTTCTTATTGACGATGAAACTCAGATATTGCATCGGAATTAAATAGAAAATGCACAATGGCGACTTAAGTACAAGAAGACTGACTCTTCTTACTGACTATGTTTTGAACCATTCCTGTGACACTAGTTATAGATTCCGATGCTTCACTTCAGGTTTACTGTATACCTATTGGCGATGAAACACAGAAATTGCATTGGAATTAAATACAAAAGGCACAATGCCGACTTAAGTACAAGAAGACCGACTCTTTTTACTGACTATGTTTGAACCATTCCAGTGACTCTAGTTATAGATTCCGATGCTTCACTCCAGGTTTACTTTATCCCTTGGACCTTCTTATTGACGATGAAACACAGAAATTGCATCGGAATTAAATACAAAAACCACAATGCCGACTTAAGGACAAGAAGACTGACTCTTCTTACTGACTTTGTTTCGAACCATTCCTGTGACACTAGTTAGAGATTCCGATGCTTCACTTCAGGTTCATTGTATCCCTCTGACCTTCTTATTGACGATGAAACACAGAAATTGCATCGGAATTAAATAGAAAAGTTACAATGTCGACTTAAGTACAAGAAGACAGATTCTTCTTACTGTCTATGATTTGAACCATTCCAGTGACACTAGTTATAGATTCCGATGCATCACTCCAGGTTTACTGTATCCCTTGGACCTTCTTATTGACGATGAAACATAGAAATTGCATCGGAATTAAGTAGAAAAGGCACAATGCCGACTTAAGTAAAAGAAGACTGACTCTTCTTACTGACTATTTTTTGAACCATTCCTGTGACACTAGTTATAGATTCCGATGCTTCACTTCAGGTTTACTGTATGCCTTGGACCTTCTTATTGACGATGAAACACAGACATTGCATCATAATTAAATACAAAAGGCACAATGCCGACTTAAGTACAAGAAGACTGACTCCTCCTACTGTCTATGTTTTGAACCATTCCGGTGACACTAGTTTTCGATTCCGATGCTTCACTTCATGTTTACTGTATCCCTCTGTCCTTCTTATTGACGATGAAACACAGAATTTGCATCGGAATTAAATACAAAAGGCACAATGCCAACTTAAGTACAAGAAGACTGACTCTTCCTACTGTCTATGTTT